>NW_019104464.1:0-53271 GCF_001856785.1 Myzus persicae
TATATATAATATATATATACTCGACCCGTCACAGAAGAAGGTTGAGAAAATAATAAACGTCGCTCCCGAATGAGCAAAATCGTCGGCCGGTCGCCGACTACGATTAATGGGCGTGGCTTAAACGCCGCGTGCCTGCGCATCACGAAAACACCTAACAGCGCGTTCTCTCGGTCGTTGTATGCGTTTCGCTTTCGGTGTGGCGTCCTCTTAATGCCTTTTTTGTGGATTTTAAATGGGGTAACCAACTGAGTTTTGAGTCGAATATCATGCCGAGGATTTTGATTTTATTTTTAGTTGGAATGATTTTGTTGTTTATTTTTAACTGAGGTATTTCTTGGTTTCTTTTTTTTGAAAATAAAATATATTGGGATTTCTCACTGGAAAAATTGAAACCAGTGTTGTAAGACCACTTTGTAAGGCTGTCAATGGTTTTTTGTAGGTAATATTGTACCGTCTTTGTGTTTTGGCTTCTAATTACAATGTTGAAATCATCTGCGAATAGATTGGCAGTTACAGGTGTCCTTATTGTTTCGACGATGTCGTTTATTGCTAATAGAAAGATAGTTACTGCCAATGAGGATCCTTGAGGAATACCGTTTTGTTGTGAGAAAGTGGGAGAAAATGAATTGGATACTTTTACTTGAAAATGCCGGTCAATAAGGAAATCGTTTATATAATTATACATATTACCGTATGCTAGTATTTTGCTTAATATTATAAGTACTCTGTGCTTCCATACAGAGTCGTAAGCTTTAGATATGTCAAGGCTTAACATTCCTAGTGAATGTTTGTTTTCAAAAGCTAGGTCGATTTCTGATTTAATTATGTGTAGGTTGTCAATTGTGGATCTCGATCGACGAAAACCACTTTGTTCTTTATTTATGATATTGTTTTTTTCCAGGAACCAAATGAGTCTAGTGTTTATAATTTTTTTCATTAATTTTGTCATAGTATTTAACAGAGTTATTGGTCTGTATCCCTCAACGGAGTGTTTGTTTTTTCCTGGTTTAATAATTGGAATAATTGTGCCTCTTTTCCAATCATTGGGAAGAGTTCCTAATTTCCATATCGTATTGTACAGATGTAGTAGGTGGTTTCTGGCGATCTTGCCAAGATTGTGAATGAAGCAATATGGTATTCTGTCGGGACCAGGGCTTTTACTTCTACATTTCACGAGTGCTACTTCCATTTCTTTTATGGAGAAAGGATCATTAAGGCTAATTTGGACTGGACACAGAGGATTTATGTCAAATGTTATGGGTATATTTTCTGCCTTTGTTTTTATTTCGTTGATAAATTGTTGTTTGTAAATCTTATCACTGAAGTTGTCTTGGAAGTAGGAACCAATTTTTTGGGCAACCTCTTCAGGATAGGATGTTGTACCGGACTCGTCGGTTATGTGGATTTCTTGGTCACGATTTAAACCTTTGAGTGATCGAATTTTATTCCAAATTAGGGACGGGTGTGTATTGTTGTTTATGGTGCTTGTGAATTTTTTCCATGATTCCTTTTTACTATTCTTGATTAAGAACTTAGATATGGCTCTTAGTTTTTTGAGTAGAATAAAGTGTTCTTGGGTTTTGTTTTTTTTTTAATATGCTCAGAGCTTCCTTTTTATTTTTTATAGCTTCTTTAATCGTGTCGTTCCACCAAGGAACTTTTGGTTTAAAGGTTTGATTTGTGTGGCTTCCTATGGTTTTTTCAGCTGTTTGAGTTAATATAGTTGTGAATGTGTTGACCATTACGTTAATGTTTGATTGGTTAGAATTAGGTAATTTGGAAACTTCATCGTCGACCATTTCACTGAAAAGTGTCCAGTTAGGGTTTTTTAGGTTCCATCTACTATATTTGTTTTTGTTTGAATCGCCCGTCCTAGGGATGAAAATAATTTTGATAAGAATATGATCGCTACTGAATATGTCGGGTAATACTTTCCATTCAATTCTATGTGCAAGTGAGGCAGAGCAGAGAGTCAGATCGATACATGAAAAATTTCCGTTTGCTATATTAATGTGGGTAGGTGTTGAGTCGTTAAGTAACGCGATGCTGTCCTTTTCGAGTAATGTTTCGATTTCCTTACCCCTGGTGTCTGTTTTAATAGATCCACATATTGGACTGTGAGCATTAAAATCGCCTAAAAGAATGAAAGGTGTAGGAAGTTGTTGGATGATGTTTTCTAAATCTATTTTTCTGAATTTTTTTGATTGGGGAGATATATATTGCATATTGTGAGTTTTTCTTTCATTTCAATTTGTACTGCTAAGACTTCTAGATCACTGAGGATGTTTAAAGTTTGACTTTTTATAAATGCTTTGACATAAATGGATGTGCCTCCACTAGCTCTGCCTGCTTCTGAACAGTTTTTGCTGTAACCTGTGTAATTTTTAAGGGGAGCTATGTGATTTTCTTTGAAATTTGATTCTTGGAGGCATATTATTTGTGGATTATGGTCTTGTATTATTAGATCGAGTTCACCTTTTTTTTTTGAAAACCGTTTATGTTCCATTGGATAATAGTGGGGTATGTGTTAGCCATGGTAGTAAATTTTGTTTTATTATTATTATTATTAAATTACGATGTATATATATATATTTTTAATTTACTATTATATATATTATATATTTTTTATACTATAGTTAGAGTTGGTCTTCTGAAGGGTTGCACTCGAATAATGCTTTATTTAGTCTGGTGAGCCTGTTTTTGATACTGACATTTTTGATAGACGGGTAGATCGAGTCAATAATTTCGATCATTTCCATAGGTGAAATGTCGAGTTGGTTGAGTATGCTGGCGGGATTTTGAAAGCCAAGCGTGTTTTCTATAATGTACTTGAGCTGGGAGAAGTTTATTTTAAGGCAGCGGTTCCCAAACTTTTTTTTCCGCGGTGCCCTTTTAGAGGCACCAAGTTAGCCACGGTGCCCTGCTGTATATAACATGAAAGATAGAACAAAAAAAGTACTCATTGAGAACCAATTTTATTAATTTTATTAAACCTAATACAATCTAAGCATTCTAAGCTACACAACTAGTTTAATTATAAATTAATGCATTTTTAAAAAGATAAATAAATAAAAATTATTGTTATTATGATTATAATTATTACATAAAAATATTACAAATGAAAAATATTTACAGTTTAATTTTAATTAATGTGATGTATGTGGCTGCTTATTTTGGCACAGTTTTGCAATGTCAGGTTTTATTTTTGATAATTGGAGTCGGAGGTCAGGTTCAACATTGAGGCGGTTGCGGTATTTGGTTTTAGTTGCAGCGTATGACGAAAATCCTGACTCGCATAAGTAAGTAGTGGCAAAGGGTAAAAATAGTGTTTTCGCTTTCTCGCTTAAACCTTCTTAACTTTTGTCTTTCAAATTTAACCAAAATTCGGCATACGAATTGCTGTTGAAGGAAGATTTTAATGTTAAGTCAGAAGTTAAATCGATCAACCTTTCGTAATCACTTGAAGATAAGCTTGAAGGTTTCATACAAACTGAGAATGGATTCAGTACCCATTCATGGTCTTTCAACAATACTTCCCGATCTGCAGGAAAATATTGCTCAAAAGAATTTTTTAGCTGTTTGAGGTGCTCAATAATCTCGTTGACAATATTAGTAGAAACCTGCTCATCATTTTCTTCCAAAAAGGCTTGCATTATTGGAAAACATTCAAATTTGCCTTTAGTAGTACACTGTGCCCAATAATCAATTTTCCTTTTGAATGCACTTACTTTGTGGCTGGCATCAAAAATTGTCATAGTCCTTCCTTGTAAGGAAAGGCTCAGCTCGTTCATTTTGCTAAAAATATCAGCCAAGTATGAAAATTGACAGAGCCGTGTTACATCATTCATGATTTCACCCAATGTAACGTTGTGGTCCATTAAAAATGAAAGAACTTCAGTTCGTAATTCCATTAACCGCGTAAGAGCCTTGCCGCGTGACAACCACCTGACTTCTGTATGGAAAAGTAATGTACTATGAAGACTTCCCATGTCATCACACAAAATTTTAAAAAGTCGGGATTTCAGAGGCCGTGACTTGATAAAGTTGATTATTTTTATAGCATCATCCATAACGTTTTTCAAAGAAAAAGGCATGGTTTTCATTGCCAGAGCATGTCTGTGCAGTATGCAATGACTACTTCGAATTTCTTTAGATTTTTCTTTTATTTTAGCAACTGCTCCAGCTGTTGCTCCTACCATGGCCTTCGCACCATCAGTACACACATCAATGCAATTGGTCCATGGAATCTTATTTTCGGTGAAAAAACCATCCAATAATCCGAAAATTTGGACCCCCGTCGTATTTGATAAAAGTGGTCGACAAAATAAAAGGTCCTCTTCAAAAGAATGAATATTTTCGTAACGAACAAACACCAACAAAATAGCTAGACCTGCCACATCAGTTGATTCGTCCATTTGTAGAGCACATTTTCTGTATTTAATAATAGAGACAAGTGTTTGTTCTACATTTGTAGCTAAATCTGCTATTCGTCGCGCAACAGTATTGTTTGACAAAGGAATTGTTGACAACTGTTTGGCAAATTTTTCGTCAAGCATACAAGTTGCTATATCAATAAGACATGGTTTTATAAACGTTTCAGCAATAGTATGAGCTTCACCTTTTTGAGCAATGAGGTAGCTCACCATGTAGGAAGCTCTCAATGCATTTTCGTTGTCAGTTTGAACGTGTGTTTTTATTTTGTTTTGAACAGCCAATAGTTCAGTGCGCTTTCGTTTAAAATAATCAGTCATTTTACCTTCATAATCCGGATGGTTCTTTTCAAAATGACGACGCAATTTTCCGGGATACATATGGAACTGTTAGGAAGAACTTTCAAACAAATAACGCACTGTGGCTGGCAATCATTAGTTTCTGAGAACCCCATCTCTAAATAACTTTCGTTGTATTTACGTTTTTTGATCGGATTTATGAAGCCATTTGCATTTGAATTACAATGGTGAACTACTTGACTACCATTTTCGTCATTGATTCTGCCTTCTACGGACTGAGTACTAAGAGATTCCTCTGTAACAGGCTTCTTATTAAAATGTCCACCTTTCAACCAACGGTCCATGTTTAAAAAAAGAGAAGAACACGTAAACGACGTAAACAATGCGCGCACTAGATACTTAAATAACACAAATCGACTAAACGGTGTTAAGTCACGCACACTACTGAAGGTAAAGAGCTCAAGTAGTTCTAAATAACAGACTAATAAGTAATAGTTAATTGAATACATCGTCTGACATGATTAGATAATAAAGGTACAATCAGTCAACAATCAACAATTATTTGTAATAATTTATTACCCATAAAATCATATCTAGTAATAATATTATACAGATAAATACCAAACCCAGTAATTGGGCATATGGTTTTTATATACATTTTAAACTTATGAAACGTAGACCGCGGTGCACCGTGCACAGTTTGGGAACCGCTGTTTTAAGGTTTGGTATTTGATTGAAGGCGGATTTAGCAGGTGCAAGTGTTTCATCTAGCTTAATTACAATTATAACATTATAAATTATAATTAAAATAGTTAAATACATTAATAGTTAATAAATTTCATAATACACAATTCGGAAAAAAACACAATATTCTTTATTCACTTACGATCGTCATTTAAAAGATACAATTCAACAATATAATAATGAATTCATTTTCTTTTAGCGCTATAAGAATGATCGTTATATGAATGAACATTTAAAACACTTGTATTATTTAGTAAGGATTTTTTTTTATTTTTAGTAAAGAAACTAGGTTGTTTTTCAATACTTTTTTTTATGTTAATTGTATTTATATCTTCAGTTTGCATAGGTTTTGATTCGTTTGTAAGTATAGATACTATACTACCATCTATACTGATTTCTATTCAAAGGGTATTAAATTATGTTCAAGATTCATAATAATTATAATAATATACTTTCTTTATTATAATAGCTTGATTATTATATTTGTTAAATAATATTATTTTTACCATACATAAAAAATAATTTTATTATAATATCTATAAAATAATATTATGTTAGTTGAATAGTTATGTTATTTTAATAACATTATTTTTATAACAATATTTGTGTATTGTAATAATAATAATATCATTACACAATTGCTATCTGGGTATAGTTCGAATTTTGAAAATATTTATCAAATTTAAAATTTTATTATACAATTTAACTTTTATAGCTAAAGATGGAAAATTTAAAATAATGTTCTACGTAAATAGGTTGTACATTTATACTGTATTCTCAATGAATTGTGTATTTTTAAATTTTAAATTACGATATTGTGTTTTTTAATAACTTATTAACTACATTTAACTATTTTAATTATAATTAATATAATAAAATATAATATTATAATTTACTAGCTGACCCGGCAAACGTTGTTTTCCCATATAAATAATTTCCTAGTAATTTCTAGTGTAGACAAAAAATAGCTTACTTATTGTAAGTATGTATGTATGTTAGAATGTGTATATTGTATGTATGTAAGAATGTGGTATATGCGTGAAATAAGCATGGAGCGCTGTGAACGATGAGGGAATATAAAAATAACAAAAGGCAAACATTATTTTTAAGTTATATTATAATTTATTCCTTTAAATTATATATCATTAATTAAACAATTACGGCAGTAACACTATTAAACAATATCAATCTCTTAATGCTATAGCGTGAACAATATTTTTTGTTAGTCCTTCAAAAGTAAAAAATTAAATTTTATGAAAACATTGTCTCTTATAATTTTTTAATACAACCAATATTTCCATTGACATTTCAAAATAAAGATTCATAATGATTGATTTTTTGGAAACTATGAAAATCTTAATTGTTCAATTACATTTTTTTAATAAAATTAAATTAAAATTACATTTTTATAAGATCAACAACACTTTCGATATAAAAAAAAAGTATACTTACAACACAAAATCCGTTGTTATTGGAAGCTCGTGTCACGTGTTGAGTACTTTTGAGGTTATAAAATCACTTGATTAACTAATCGTGCAAAATACACACAAAATTGATAATTTAATTATTATTGATAAAATAGGAATGATTAAAAGTTAATATGAGAGTTACACTGAGATAGCAAAATAATAATTGTCAACGTTACTACTACACTTGATGCATAAACAATAATGATGGCCGACAACTGTGTACTGTGTAGGGAGTGAGAAAGAAAGGAGACCGGCTTCGTTCTCATCCCTACTCCGTGCTGTTTACTCGGTCAGAAGTGACACCTGTAGACATCTGGTGGGGATAACTAATTAAATGACGATACATCAGTTTTCGACCGGAGAGGAAAAATGATTAAATTACTAAAATGGCTATTAAAAAATAAGGGTTGATCGTAGAAGGGTGAAAATTGAGGATTGTATGTATTTTTGTATGTTGTATCATAAAAAAATAGAAATTAAAAATTTTGTCTAAAAAATAAAAAAAAAAATTTAGGGGTGGACAACCCCTAACATTTAGGGGGATGAAAAATAGATGTTGGCCGATTCTCATAGATACCGGATAAGCACAAAAAATTTCATCAAAATCGGTCAAGCCGTTTCGGAGGAGTATGGCAACGAAAACTGTGACACGAGAATTTTATATATTAGATAATGAAAATTATGTTATCGGTTTATCAATATTATTATCACATTTTGATAACTGCAAAAAAGGGGCTAAATGTAGGCAATACTATATACGGATACAAAAAATGTTTTCCTGCGAAGATCCATTCCTGGATTTATCGCCTTCCGTGCGATATTATTTACCACTAGGCCAGCCGACCGCATTATCTCAAATCGTTATTTTCACCTATTTAACCAGAATTTGTTAACCTAACCTCTGCCGCCTCGTCCCTCATCCCACCGCCGCCTCCGCCGCCGGCCGATCGCGTACGTGCGTAACGTATAATATAACCCCACCCCACCCTCCTTACCCGCCGCCGATCGCGTACGTGTGGGACATACGTCACCCTCTTTATCACACATTATTTTTATCAGTTATCATATGTTATCAGTTATCATATATTTAAAAATATAATATTTGTGTTACCGGGAGGGTATGAAAGTATCATTGCCCCGCCTAACCCGTTGAACAATATAGTTAATACTGATATATTTAAATACACGCTAAATAATATACACAAAAAAAATACGGACGTTGTATTATAAAAATATTTTAACAACGTATAGTCCCCTCTTGGGGAATTAATATACAAAATCAAACCTAATCTTGATATGATCTGCTTATTGTACTCGACCGGTCGCCAGGATATCGCACACTAATGATATTAAAATGCCTATTAGTGAATAATACACATTAATAACCGATAAACTTAAAAATGTCATACTCGCTCACGTCGCCAGGATGTCACTGACTCTTAATAGTCGTTATATATCAATACTTAGAACTCCACGGTAGAGATTTCAATTAATCACATTCCAGCAAAATCCATTAATATTGAAAAAAATATTAAAATGCCTATTGGTGAATAATACACATTAATAATCGATATACTTAAAAATGTCATATTCACTCGAGTCGCCAGGTTGTCGTAGGTATTATAACCTGCCATATATTATTCGTATTCAATTAAATATCGATATTCACACAATACCTTGCAAAAATTCTAAGACCGCCGTCCCGACGTTAGGCGTCGGATTTACAATAAGATACATTAGTCGTCAGGATGTGATATACACTAATAATACAAATATCTACCACAGGAAGTATTTGTTCTTCATCGCGTACCTGTGCTTATATATAACCGAGTGTAACTGAATCGGTTCAGTCTTAAATCGCCGTGAGTATATTTATCGTTCGATCCGTTTTAAATTGCCGTGCGTATATTTATCGTTTGTCCCGTCTTAAATTATTGTGTTTATATTTATCGTTCATTTCGTCTTTTATTTTTTTTTTAATGTTTCAATGCGAGCAATGTCCTTTGAAATTCAGCTATAAGATTAATTTGCTCGCTCACCGAAAAACACATTTAACATTTCTCAAATGTCAGCAATGTACTTCAAAATTCACGACGAAACGTAATTTGGTTAGGCATAAAAAAAAGAATGCGGGTGTGCGTTACCCGTGTACTAGGTGTTCCATTACATTCAGTTACAAGACCAATCTTATCAGGCATTTAAAAAAATTTCATGGAACGCCTACCCAACATCCAGCACCGCTGATGGAAAATATTCAGATCGCCCCACACATTTCTGTTCCCAACATACCAGCTGGAACGTCTTCTATGTATCCAGGACCTAGCACCCTAAACGATCGCTTATTAACAGACGAAATAACCAAACTACTCCCTTATCGACTGAACAAGATAATGCGATGGATGAATTTTTGGGCAACCTTGATGACGACGAATGTATGGAAGTTCTAACCACCGTCGAAAATCTTGGACTCTGTGATACGGTAGGTTAGTAATTTATATTATAGACTGGGTGTTGGATAACTTTTTTTTTTTTTTTTATTCTTAAAGACTCATACACTACGGGTGAAAACGGGAAATGGGTTTCTTCGGCCAACACAAAGTCAGCTATTATTTGCAAAAAAAGTGCGCTTGAATTTTGTACAGTCCCTTGGGTTTGTGGAAATCTCGTCTTCGTCGAACCGTACAGTCACCTGGCATTACGTTAAAAATATCGGTAATATAGAAAATTATGTATACTTCCTTGATTCGATTAAATCTGAACTTATCAAGCTATTAAAATCAATTGCGTGCAAACATCCTATTAAGTTCAATTTAAAGCTAGAGGCAACATACAATATTCCACACGTAGAATATTCGTCTGAAAACCGTGCTTTTAAAACTTCAGCTAGGGCGATTTTCACTGATACTGGAGTACACGAAATCGTTTAAGAGGCATTTACAAAATTAATGACAGAGCAAACCGAGTATTCGAGCAAGGGTAGTGGCTTTAATTTACAGTGTATTGATAGATGGTTTAATGTTAGGTAGATATAAATATACACCTATGGTTGGATCTTCCTACATGGCATTACCAGATCCAATAGAAAATAAAAAAGCCACTATCAACCCGCAAAACCTGGACATGCAATGCTTCAAATGGGCAATTCTCGCCAGACATGTTACAGGAAAAAATAAAGCTTATGTTGGTGAAAATTATTTTGAACACGAAGAACGGTATAATTTTTCTGATCTTTCGTTCCCGACATCTCTTCATCAAGTAAAAATATTTGAAAGTAATAATCCAAACGTGTCTGTAAATGTTTACGGCATTGAAAAGCAATTTCAACCACCAAAAGTTGTTAAATACCAAATATTTCCATTAAAAGTAGTAGATGAAGAAAAACCCGAATATTTCAATCTACTATTAATATCAGACGAAGATAACAACCACTTTAGCTACATCTCAAATTTTTCTAGACTCATTCGCTCACAAAAGACCAGACATAACGAGCAAACAATTTTTTGTAAACGGTGCTTCACGTCATTTGATGGTCAACAGTACAAATATAAATTGAATGGAGAGACTGGACTAGCGCAACATAAATTAATATGTGGTGCTCATAAGCCCATACTACCTCAGATGCCTGAACCGGGAACAATGCTAGAGTTTACTGCGTGGAAAAAATCACAACGTCATCTAATTGTAATTTACGCGGATTTTGAAGCATTGCTAAAAAAAAGTGATGAGAAAATTGGAGAAAAAACTACAGCTTTTCAAAACCACGAAGCAATGAGCTATGGATTTTTGGTTAAGGCGAATGATGACATACTACTCGAACTGCTTGAAAAATATAATATGCCAACTTCACCAATAATTTATCGTGGAAATGAAAACAACCAGGACGTTGCGAAACATTTTGTTGATAGTATTGTGGAAATAGCTGAAAAAATAGAAAAACTACTTAAAACAAACACCCCTATCATTTTCACGGATGGCCAATGAGAAACACATGAATCATGTCGTATTTGCAATCTATAGCTTCAAACACCAAACTTTGTACGTAACTTTATATCTAATTTTATATTAAATGTAATATATTATTTAAATTATAGGTAACAACTTGTACGGTCACGCAATGTCGCAGTTCATGCCATACGGAGGCTTTAAGTGGGTTGAACCCAAACTAGATGGGTTAAATGATTTGGACGAAAGATCACAGATCGGTCGAATATATGAAGTTGATATTTCGTATCCGAAAGATCTTCATGATAAACATAATGACTTTCCGTTCCAGCAGAAAAATAGTGTTTCGCCTGGCTCTAAGGTCAAGAAACTTATGGCGACATTAGATTCAAAACAAAATTATGTGATACATTACCGGAACCTTCAGCAGGCCATTAAAAACGGGATCTTAATTGAAAAAGTAACATATTCTAATATTTTTTATCCATTTATTACATTTACAGTTTTATTATAGGTTGACAGAGTTGTACAGTTTGATCAGTCAGACTGGCTTAAAAAATACATAGAATTAAACACCGAGATGCGGAAAAAAGCGAAAAACAACTTTGAAAAGGACTTTTTTAAACTTTTAAACAATGCCGTTTTTGGAATGACCATGGAATCAATGAGGCGGAGAATTAATATAGAGCTGGTGTCTAGTGAAAAACGTTTGCAAAAACTCATAAACCGTACAACATTCAAACACTGTACTACATACGATGAAACTCTCAACGCGGTTTCATTGGAAAATAAAATAATAGACTTTTGCAAGCCTATTTATATAGGTAAATATACTCACAATTTTCTATTAGTAACTATATTTTGATATATATATATATATTTTCATCAGGCTTTGCAGTGTTGGAAATTTCTAAGACCTTCATGTACGATTACCACTATGAGGTTATGCAAGCCCATTATGGAAGTAAAATTAACCTCAAGTACACTGATACAGGTAAATATTTTCAAACTATTTTAATTTTCTAATATTTTTATTTCTTATATATTAATTTATTTCGTTATTTTAGATTCATTTGTATACTATATTCAGACTGATGATTTTTACAAAGACCTGGAGAATAATTCCGATTTACACGATCGAATGAACACATCAGACTTGCCACAAGACCATCCATGCTACATTTCCGAACGAAAGAAAATCCCAGGTCTGTTTTCCGATGAGACAATGGGAGAGGTAATGACACATTTTTGTGCACTCCGCGCAAAGTTTTATTCATATAAGCTTAATGGGAAGGAAAAGATCAGAGCAAAAGGAATCCGTGGGCATGTGGTTAAAAACCATATGAACTTCAACGATCATTATCGATGTCTGTTTGGAGATTCAACCTTGGATACAATGACAAAGAATGTCTCTATTCGGTCGTTTAAACATGAATTGAAGACCATTAAATCTATCAAATTAACATATAATAGTTTTGACGACAAGAGGGTTATTCTAGAAGACAAAATCCATACCTTGGCTTACGGACATTACTTAACAAAGTAAATTTAAAATAAATTATTTTTAAAATTATTTTACTTATAATATTTTTAATTTTATAGGGAAGATGAACATGAACCTAGGGATGAGGAATGGCCAGATCGCGATTTTTCAGTAGATGCTGGTGGTCATGAGTGGGATGAATCAGAAAAAAATTTTATGAGAATGCTTTTACAGGAATGCATGTCCAAATAATTAAATACCATGTGTTTGTATATTTTGTTATTGTAAATATCACTCGAATAATTTTTGTATATATATATTAATGTAATCTACAACCATTTATTGAAAATGTTAGGTTATTTATGTAAAATAAAACCAATGTTAAAATATTATTATTGTTATATTTTTAAGAATTATTTACAAACCATTTTCTTATAGCAAAAACTTTAAAAAATTTACATTGTTTAGGATTAAAAACCATATGAAAAATACAACAAGGTTAAGTTTCGTCATCACATATTTGATCCAAACGAGGGCAGCCCAAGTCTTCAATGTTGATGAGTGCGACGTGTGGTATATACTCTAAAAGAACTTGTTTCTTCTGCTCACCTTTGACGTTTATGCAATTGAATTTCAATGAATTCAATATTTTACCTAGTTCTTCATACTCGATATCACCGTATTCTATAGATAGTTTATGATAATTGCGTTCCAACCACTTGTTGGTTTTACGACTTTGGTTATCCTCCATAGATTTGGAATGTTTAAAAATCCAATGTTGAGTCGCCCATGTTGCCGTGTCTACTATAGACATTTCTTTAATCATGTATTTATTGCTGACGCCAAGTACGCATTGCATGTCCAAGATGGCCGAAGACATTATTGCTTGTCTTTATAATACGTTTCCATGGTATTTAGACGGCTGAGTATAGCAGGTATTAATGGTATTATGTTTTTCAACACTTCTGTACTTTCTTTGATTAATTGTAATGATACTTCACCTCTTGTCATATACTCAGTTATTTGTATACATGTCAATTGTATCGCTTCTACTTGTTCTTCTTGAATTTGAAAGGATTTATGATTTTCTTCAAGTAAATGTTCGATTTTATCTAATTTAGACGAAAACGATTTGTTTGACTGGTCGAGATTTGAAATAATTTTTTTTGTTTCACCAGACTGAGAACTACCAAAGACTTTCATGTCTAAAGCTCGACTGACACTATTTTCTAATGTCACTTGTATTTATCCAGCTATTGTGTGTATTATCGAACCCGGACCATTTCACAAAAATTTGCTTCCCCTTCTTACGTATAATTTTCTCGACCAAATAGTCATTCGGATAGTTTGTTTTCAATATTTCTTCTGAATAAAAGCAACCGGCAATCGGTTTTCCAATATAATCTTGCAGCTGATAAGTAGTAGGTAATGTTTCGTTGATTTTAACAATTTTAAATACTTCTGTAGACCAGCTCGGTAAATATCCTTTTGCAAATACACTTTTATATGTACTTATACGAATATTATCACCAATGTTAAATTTAATTTTTCCATTAATAATTTGACGTTGCTTTATTTTCACTGAAGAAGGATTAGCATCAGCTTGCACTGGTGTCATGCCTATGGTCCTGTGTTTTGAGTTGTTGTACTCGTTAATCAATGAAGGTAAAATAGATAACCCTTCGTGAGAGCCAAGTGCTGTAAACTCTCTAAACATTTTTTCTTTCAATGTGCGGTTGAAACGTTCTACAATACACGCTTTCATAGTACTATAAGTCGAATATTTACGTATGTTGTGCTTCTCCATCAACGCGTCGAATGTAGAATTGTAAAATTCTTTACCATTATCAAGCTGTAATAGTTTTGGTCTGCGTTTATACAGTATTTCAGACATTGCGTTTGAAACTTCTTTAGCAGTTTTGGATTTTAACGCTATTTCCCAAGCAAACTTTGTAAAACAGTCTATCACGCATAGAATATACTTGTATCCCTTGTTTTTTATCGAATACGGTATCATTTCAACCAAGTCAGCTTGCCATAGATCATTTTTGCCGTAAACATTAACTCTACGCCGTGTATAATTTTTCCTCGCCGAGTTTATAAAACATATTCCAAATGTCTAAACGAGATATCGCAGTCGAATTACACAAACCGGCACAGCACGTACCAGCACGACAAAATATTATATTATTAGTTTATATGAGATAATGAACATTGGTGAGTACCGTCACCGTACCAGCACGGACCGGCACCGACCGATCATCATCCGAAAGAATGTTTTGACGGTCCGGTCCGTGCCGGTCTGTGTCGGTACGTTTAATGTCTGTGCAATGTGAACATACAAACCGGCAAACACCGGTGAAAAAACATTCAAATTTATATAATTTGATTAGAAATTAGAAATTAAAATGTTTAGGTTTTCAGTATTCCTTTCCAAGTACAAATGGTATTACTCACTTTAATGACATAATAAAGTACAACATTGTTACTTCCACTCTTTGAATTTACACAAGGATCTTCATATCAAGCATTGGTGGAAATCCATGGAAAAAGTTGGGGGGGTTATGATTTTATATGTGAAGATTCAATATATGCGTCATGCGATATAATATGAAAATCATGCAACATTTTTATATTTTTGCAAGAACTTTTTTTTTTCTATATTAAAAAGAACTAAGAATAATTCAAAACAAATTAGACAATTCTAAGACATGAATGATAATAATAATATATTAGTTATATAATAAAACTTCAAAATAAATAAATTCACCTGTAGTTATAACATAAGGCCGTCCTCCCACTAAGGCGACGCGACGCGACGCGATTTTAAATAAATATCGCGTGATAATCGTTTGTCTTATAAAACATGGATAAATATATCGGGTACTTCCCACTGACGCGACACGATGTGACTACGACGCGACACGATAACAATTAATCGCGCGCGACTAGTGCTGTCAGTCGCTTGATGAATAGTTGCCACTACATCACTTGAATTATACTCGTGTTTATTTCATTATATTTTATTATTTCATTGTAATAATATAGTATTATATAATATAATTATAAAATTATGTCGAAAAAAGAGTGTGTGTTAACTATAAACTTTGTTGAGGCTGTGGAAAAATATCCGTGTTTATATAATTACAAATTACCAGAATACGCCAGAAAAGATTTAACAGAAAAGGCATGGTCAAAAGTTGCAGAAGAAGTTAAAGAAACAGGTAATACTATTTATTATTAGTTCATATTATTTATTGTAACATAATGTGTTATACTATGGTATATAGTAAATGCTAAAAATAAAATAAGAACAAAGTACTAATATTAAAAACTCTATCACCCTACCCCAACGCATCCAGAATATTCGACAACTAATATTATCGGTCATCGATATTAGGTATAGTATTTTGTTTTTAACAAATATGTATGTATGAATTATATTTATTTATTGTATTAAGTAGATATGAAAACAAGTTATGCAGTTTACCGTATTAATAAATACAAAATAATACAATAGCTGAATAATACAAATAATAATTAATAATAATATGCATTTAAATACACTTTCATATACTCATTTCAAAACAAATTTAAAAGAAAATTATTATCAAATATTTAGACCATAATATTAATAATTATACACACTTATTCCACTGCCATGGCAGCGATGCATAAGGCTTAACAAAATATGAAGACAAATAATCTCTCATATCACTCGACACTCGCCGCTCGTGTTCTCAGCAACTCATTTTGATCGTCGTTGTCTCTGAGAAACTCAACTGGTACTTGAACGTCTTCTGGACAGTTTTCATCAAAATCAACGGAAGGTATATATTGTCGACCTTCCCTTTAACGTATAAAATTGTGAAGAATACATACTGATCTTATTATATTGTTAATAGTAGTTTCGTCATTACATCGTATTGGTGATAATAGTACTTTGAATTTTTGTGACATCATACCAAATGAACACTCAACAGTTTTTTTACCTCTACTGAGTCTGTAGTTAAATATTCGTTTTTTATTTGTTAAAGTTCTCTGTGGGTATGGTCTCATTAAATTTTTTTTCAAAGGGAATCCTTAGTCAGCTACAAAATAATAAGGAAAACAAATGTCGTTAGGGTCATTAGGCAATGGTTTAGGATGTGGCATATTTAAACCATTTCTTTCAAACCACCGACCCATTCTTGATGCTCGAAAGATACCTCCATCGCTATTTCTACCAGCGAAACCAGTTTCTATCATAATAAAATGCCCATCTGCATCACTGCAAGCCATTGAAACAATTGAATGGTATGATTTATAATTAAAATTAGTGGATCCTGCATCGGGGAGTTTTTGTATTCTTATGTGTTTCCCATCTATTGAACCTAAGCAATTTGGTAAATTCCATAATCTATTATACTGATTTGCTATACACATCCACTGTTCTTCGGTTGGTATAGGCATGTATTCATTAAATAAACACTCCCATATTTTTTGAGTAGATTCTGAAATTATTTTACCGATTGTGTTGGCATCTCGAGCAAAATAAAATGACAGGCTGGAATAAGTGCAGCCCGTCGCCAAATATCTAATAAAAAATAGTTTTTAGGTAATTTTCTATTTATGTATATGTATATTTCAATAATGTATTATTTTTGTATTATTTTATTTTTAGTTTCATTGTGTAAAGAAAAATGGAAAAATTTAAGAACTGTATTTGTCAGGAATATGAAACAAGCACCTAGTGGATCTTCTAGAAAAGCAAAGAAACCATATTATTTGAATGAATATTTACAATTTCTTTTGCCGTATGTAAAACCCAACACTGATATAACTAATCCGGGAAATCTTCCTTCTCCGACCTCAGATAATGAAATTACATTTGAAAATAATGAACAAGGCGATACTGAAGTCCAAGATGAAGATATTATACAACAAGAAGAATATTTAACCGATAAAATTAAAAACATTGAAAACCCAAACAATGAAAAAGGTCGTCTTCCTCTTGCACAGGAACGTAACCAAGGAAAAGGTAACAAAAAGAAACGAAAATTAGATGTTAGCGAAGTAGACAAGTCCTTTATTGATTTCGTGAATATGAAGAAGGAAAAGTCCTGTGAAGCTGATCCAAGAAAGATGTTTCTTCTTAGTTTGTTACCAGATATTAAGAACATGACTGATCAACAAATGAGAATGTTTAAAAAGAAAGTATTGGATTTGGTCGATGACATTTTAACTGAAAATCCAACTCCTCAACATCAATTACCAATAACCATGTTCAATCCATCTCGTCCTCCGACTACATCTTTAACTTTCTCAAGTTCATCATTATATTCTTATAACCACTCAAATAGTTTCACGCCAATCCATTCTCCTGAAGAATCATATGTGGCAGCTGAAGTTAGCAACCAGAACGAAAATGTTTGTCAAGATTTCATAAATATGTAAAAATGTATATGTAATAAATTACAAGGAGTATACTACCTGTTATATTAAATTAAATATTATATGAGTCATAATAATTATTTATTTTATTTATACTAGTATAATTATTTTTATGTTAGTAAAAGTTAAGCCATTACCTCAATGTTATTAGTAGTCTTTCACGTACACAAATACAACGGCGGAAATGTGTGTCTTATTTTTCAATTTCTGGTCCCACTTTTTCCACAAGTAAGTTAAAACTTTCTTTCGACATTCGATAAAAAGATTGAAATTTAACGCCATCTTGTATTAATTCATTTGCGGCAACAAAAATACGACAATTAATATTATTCTGTATGCATGGATGTACCCAATATCTCCTTTTCGTTTTTCGTTTCTTGTGGTTTTGATAATACCAGTATAATGCAATGGCATCGTCATCTTCAGAGGACGACATGTTTGCAACTGACCAATTTTAGTTGCTGAAACATCGTCTATAGTGTGCAGAACTCACGGAATCAGATCGTACGATTTTTGCTAGGCAACTATTTTTTTTAGTCGTGTCAACGTCGCGTCGCGTCCCTAGTGGGAGGACGGCCTAAATAAGTTATAATAAAAAATGTTCAATCAAAAAAAAAACCCTATCAAAATATAATTATTCCAACTTTAAAATATTAATATATTATAACAATATTACATTATATTATTATAATAAAACATAAAAAACAACATTATTTAATTAAAACAGTATAAAAAATATAAATTAAAATAAATGAGACTTCAAAATATTAATGTACACGATTTTGATAAAAAAATTTAAATATTTTCTCCTGTATTTGTTTGAAAATAGGTACCAGTTGAAGAAGAAGTAGTAGGTACTGAGCTATAAAATTGAGATACATTGTCTATTGATGTTTCGATGTTTTGAAAGTTGTATGGCTGAACTGATGGATGAGCTACAGCTAATTGTTGATCTGTAAAAGTATTCAAGTATATTTGTGGTTGTGTATACTTCAATTGTTCCAATTCCATTTCAGATACTATTGAAAAAAATGTATTCTTAGCAACATGTTGCAAATATGGAGAAAATTGTTTCACTGTTGAACAAATAGAAGAAAAAAATTGATCTAAAGAGTCTAATTTTTTATCTGCTTCGCTCGATTTGTTGTCTCTGTTGTCTAAAATAAATTTCATAAGTGTAGCTGATGCATTTTGAGGTACAGTGGAGTCAGTGTTCGTTTCATTTTTTTAAAATTTTTTTTTAGGAAATGATTGCTTAGTTGAAAGTGCAGATGTTTTTACACTCTGATTTGATAATGGCTCTATAACTTCTTGACCAACTTCAATTATTGATCCATCTGAATTTTCACTCATGTATTCCGAACGAGTTTCTTCATTATTTGAATTAGAAAACTCGGTATCATCATCATCACTAACCCTGTTAACACTACTAATAGATTCTCTTTCTTTCGTGTGCTTTTTCAAAAATTCCATTTCATCGCAAAAATTTCCATTTCTTAACAAATTTAGATTTTTGACCAGAAACAGTTATTAATTTTTTGGATGATCTCCTATAAGCATCAGCATCTGCATTATTTGGTAATGCTTTTAATCTCCTACAGTAAATGCGAAATTTAGCTGTTAATTGACCAAATGTGTCTTCGACTACTTTCCGTGCTCTTGAAAGCCTTTCGTTAAAAATTTTTTTGTCTCGTCATCGTAACTTTGAGGTCCAGGATATAGCCTCAACAAATAATTTTTAAGAGGAAATGCTTCATCTCCTATGATAACATAGGGTAATTCTATATCTGTACCGGGCAATACTCAACCATTAGGAATGTTAAATTTATTTTTTTCTAATGCTTTTCCAAAATTTGAGGTCGATAATATACCTCCGTCACCATTTTTCCCATACGCACCAATATCGACAGCAATGAATTTGTTTATTGAGCATCAACTAATCCTAATAGCACAATAGAAAATGTTTTCTTGTAATTAAAGAATAATGAGCCACTATTCGGGGGAGCTTCAATAGAAACGTGCTTTCCATCTAATGCACCTATACAATTGGGAAAATTCCATAGCTCCCAAAACTCGTTGGATATTTGCACCCAATCTTCTTTTTTGGGACATGGTATGCATTCATTTTTCATTTTAGATATAATAGCATCACATACTTCTAAGACAATTCCCTGGACAGTTGAATGACCCAATCGAAAACTGAATGCTATAGTTTGATAAGAATCTCCGGTTCCCAAAAACCTATATAAAATAAATAATTTAATATTTGAAACCAGTTTTTATAGTTTTATAGGTCTATTATATTTTTTTCGGGGTCAACATTATGAAGAATATTGAATTTAAATATGAAAATTAATTTATCATTTTTCCTCGTGATCTTCTAATTGTCGACAAAGAGTAGCAAATTCACCTTTAGTCTTCCGTTTTTTCAAAATGTCGTGAACCCAAATCGACCCTTTTTTAATATTTGTTTGTCTGACATCTTGTTCTTCTTCATCTTCGTCTATTAAAACCGCTTTCATAGCCAATTCGGGCATAGATAAATGACGAAACATATTTATTATTTTTTTAATTATCACCGAACCACGTAAACTCTTGTCGACCGCACTACAAAAGAGGCACGCAAATACAAACCAACGTTATAATATTATAGATCTAGGAAATATTATTAGGATGCTGGTGGTTGCTGGTGGTTACTAGTGGCTGGCGTTGGTTGCTGGTGTGTGCTGGTTCTATGTGAATTAACGGTGCCGTTACGTTACGGTCTGGTGCTGTGCCATGCCGTGTCGGACTAGTGTGAATCGGGCTTAATTCTTTTAACTTGTTGTTCTCGCCGACGAAATTAGTCACGTTGTCTGAGTATATTGCGACGCTTTTTCCACGTCTGTCGAAAAATCTATTTAATGCATTTAGAAATGACTGTGTCGTGAGATCGCTGACTGGTTCAATATGAACGGCCTTAGTGGCGAAACAAACGAACACACAGGCATATTATATGATTTAATTAACGGGGCTCGACGCAACAGACTAGATTTTATAAAAAATGGTCCGGCGAAATCTACACCGCATTTTAAGAATGGACGCCCGGGTTCGGCGCGATCACTAGGCAGGTTTCCCATAATAGGTTGCACGGTGATGGGTTTACTGCGGAAACATACAACACATTTATGTACTATGTTGCGTATCAGGTTGCGTCCGTTTATCGGCCAATACTGTAATCGTATTGCGGCTAATACCGCTTGCGGTCCGCCGTGCATCAGGCGCTCATGCTGATCGCTACATAATAAATTAGTAAATGTACTATGAGATGGTAACACAATCGGGTGCAGGTGTTGAATATCAATTAACGACGCATTTTTCAGCCGACCTCCGACACGTATTAAATCATTATCATCCAAGAAAGGTCGTAGGCGTATTAGTTTACTTTTCGATGATACGCAGTTACCTTTTTTTAATTCATGCAACTCACTAGCAAAATGGTCAGCTTGTACAATTTTTATTAATGCCATTTTTGCGTTATTCAACTCACAGGCACCAAGTGAACCACTACATTTTGTCCCCTTTACTACTGCATTATTTTTAAAACTTAAACACCATGCCACTATACTTATACATTTTGATAACGACGAAAAACGATCTAAAATCATTTCAGCTGTCACCGCAGCGACCATGGCGATCGACTTGTCCTTCCTCATCTCTACCACACTATCATCAGCATCGCATTCGTCAATTGGCATGTTCCATAATGGTTTTGGCCACTCACGCTCGTTTTGCCGTAACCACGCAGGACCAGCCCACCATAAATCCTTTTCGGCTAATTTCGACGGGCAACAACCTCTTGAGATTATGTCAGCGGGATTGTCGCTTGTTTTAACATGATGCTATTCCGAATGTAAAGTGCTGTCCTGTATTTCACTCACCCTATTGGCTACAAACGTTTTCCACTTCGCGGACTATGATGCGATCCAAGCCAGTACGATAGTGGAATCAGTCTAAAAGTATCTTCGCTGTATATTTATTTGCAACTTTGGTAGTAAGTTGTTTGTTACTCGAACTAATAGCAAGGCTGCGCATAATTCTAAACGTGGGATTGACAGAGACTTTATTGGTGCTACTTTAGACTTAGCGCATATTAAGCTAGTATAACATATTCCGACACTATTTGTGCATCTCACGTATAAACAGCAACCGTAAGTCTGTTCGCTAGCGTCTGCAAAGCCGTGAACTTCTATCTCGTCGCTAGTAAAATCACCTGCGATTTTACGTGGTATGGTCAGATTATTTAATGACGACATCCATTAGCAGTATTTACGCCATTCTTCTTGCATATACGCTGGTATGGCCTCGTCCCTATCGATATTTTCGACAGGGCTTGTAATAATATCCTTGCACGTATGACTACCGGTCCTACCAAGTCTAACGGATCAAAAATTGACGCTATATCCGATAATATCTTACGTTTTGTTATCGTATTTTTTGTACAATTTGGTACTATCGTAACCTTAAATCTTAATGTGTCAGAGCTGGCGACCCAGAATAGTCCCAAGATTTTTTTAACTGCAATCTCGGTTTCAAAATCATTCGATAATTCAATATCTTCCTCAGGTACTATAGATTTAATCAAATCAATATCGCTCGATGACCATTTTCGCAATTTCATACCAGCAGCACCCAACAGTGCTGTAAGTTGCATTAAAAGTTCCGCGGCTTTCTCCTTAGATTCCGCACCTCCCAAGAAGTCGTCCATATAAATATCGCGTACAATTTGCCGACGCCTCGCGATACTGGTCTGGATAAGTTTCAGCCAAGCCTTTGAAACATACGGTGGCCAGATACGACGCCGGTACTGTACCGTACGTTACCGTATTTAACCGATAGGTCTGCATAGGTGCATCCGGACTAGTACGCCACAATATGCGCTGCATATTGCGGTGCGCTCTGTCACCCAAATCTGTCTATACATTTTCTCTACGTCAGCTGATAAGACGTACTTATGCGTCCGAAAACGCGCTAAAATATATATGATGTCATCTTGTATGACAGGTCCCTTTAATAAGATATCATTCAGACTAACACCTGTTACACGACGCGTCGAACACAACGCGTAATTTTGTCGACGTGCTGTCCTCTTTTGTTACTGCGTGATGTGGCAGGTAGCACGTTTCGCCTTCGATTTCACCGTCTTCATCTTTCACCAGCTCCATATGACCTAGATCTTCGTATTCCTTCATGAAGCGTGTATACTCGAGTTGTAAGGGCCGGTTATTTTCGAATTTCTTTTCCATAGATAATAATCGACGTTTTGCAATTTCGTATGATTTTCCCAATTTTTTGAACTCTCGCGGAACGGTAGTTGAACTATAAAACGTCGGTCCTCTTCACATTGCGAAACCGTATTATTAAAAAAATGTACGCATACTTGTTCTTCTCGCGTGTGTGTGACGTTATTTCTTGGTTCTTCAATGAACCAAAACCTTTGTAATAGCTTTTCTATCGTCGGCCTGTTTTCCGTTGTAAAAAATGTTGAGCTCGTGATCATTGCATTTTTCCGATGATTTATTCCAATAGGTCCGGAGCCTACCCAGCCAAATTCTGTTTTTTGATATAACGGACCACTAGGATTTTTTCGTATTTTTCCTCCACATAAAATATCAAAAAAATGCTCTGCACCTATTAAAATGTCGATTTTTTGTGGTGTATAGAATAACGGATCTGCCAATTTAATATTGTCGGGAATATCATACATCGCGTTTACTTTTTTATTTGGTAGGTATCCGGTGATTTTGGGTACTACCAACGTTTGTAAATGCAATGTATGGCTATTATTTATACAAGATTTTATTAGGGTAAAGTAGGCAGTTATTGGCACCTTAAGGAAATTTCGCTCTTTACCTAACCTATATCTTGTGTTTAACCATGGTTAAAATTACTGAATTCTCTTTGACTTTATTTAAAATGTTTTTATCTTTCTAAGTTTACTATCAAAATTGGTTTAGAGTTATAGGTTTTTTTATATTTATAGTTCTTCACAAAAATATCAAAACATTTAGTTATTGGCACCATTGTTGAGGTTATTGGCACTCTCATCATTAGTTATTGGCACGAGGGGATCGAGAGCAAAAATCATGAACCAATCATTGCTAACCATTACTGAACATGCGCTGGGACTTATTATTATTATTTAGTGATTACACGTTATCAACTTTTTTCAAACTTCATCTAGAGTTTAGACTTTAGACTATGATATGAAATATTGAAGATAGAATGTCAAATGACAATGTCACATGATTCAAGAGTCTTTTAGTCTTTATGATTATGACATTATGTAGTAGGTATTTTGTAAAGTTAATTACAATGTCGTTGTCTTGTTCTAAATGCAATAAAGTGTTTGGTTATCATTGGAATCTTAAAACTCATGAAAATAAATGTAGTATAAATGTTCAAAATGAAAATAATAACTTAATCAAATGCCCAGACAGTAAATGTGAATATTCATTTACCAGCTATGCGATATTAAGAAAACATGTGGAAGATTTTCATTCAGTTGTTTTAAATAAAGAACAACATTGTTTCAAAACCTTGAATGGTACGTATTATGTGATGCATATTGGATATATCATATATGTAAATATGTTTAACACTAACACTTTCCTACTCATTTCAATTTTTGCAGAATTTATGGAATGGAAACAAAAAATTGAAAAAGAATGTGTTTGTTCCTATGTTTCAAAAGCAACAGCTCGTTTAAAAAAAGGAAAGCGAACTTATTATTATTGCCATCGAAGCGGTTACTTTAAAACTAAATCACAAGGTATAAGGCGTATCAAAAGCCAAGGCAGTAACAAGATAGATTCTACATGCACATCGTCAATGGTAAATAATGAATATGGTTGAGTGTGCTTTTTTTCAATTTATAAAGTACCTATCTTATTTAAATAATTAGGTTGTAAAAGAAGATACAAATGGAATAAGTGTTAACTATTGTAGTACTCATTTTGGACATGGATCTAACTTAGGCCGATGTCGATTAACTGCTGATGAACGTGCAATGATAGCAGGTAGTGATGTAAATTTGTGTATTGTTTTGAATTTATTTATTTTGAAAATTGTTTGTAAATATACCAAAATAAATATTATAATTTATAGAACATATAAATGGCGACAATGCAAAAGGGCATAAGCGACATTTTCAAAATTGTTCAGGAGAGCCAAAAAACAAATTTTAAACAATAATTGCAATTTTTAGATTATTTTTTTAATTTACAAAAATATGATAAAAATATAAAACTTTAGTTGTATTCTATTCAAGACAATCATGCTTCCATGTTTTTAGTTAAACATTTATATCATTTAGAATTGGGTCTTTTTATGTTATTTGGTGCTTATGCCCTATTATTTTAATTACCTGTAATTTTAGTACTAGTATTTTGGCGCTTATGCCCCATTAATTTCCTTTCCTGTAATTTTATTTCTTGGGCATAATATTATTATTATTATTTGTATAAATGCTGTGATTTTTAACTATATTAATTACTTTAATGTCATTAACAAAATAAATAAACTTAGTAATACATTTTTTCATGTATTAAGCCAACATAATATAGTGATAACTGTTAACTTTAAAATTATATAAAATATTTTTCCTTAATATTTAACTTTAGTATTGGCCAATAAGATATCAACCGAATTAGATATTTTTGTACTTTCTTGTAATATATTTAGATTTAAAGCTTTAGAATTAATGAAATTATAGTAATTATTATACTATTTTTGTGTTTTTGATATGATAAATTAATAAGTTTATATACCTACTAGTATTTTATACACAATATGTTATTAATATTACAAAAGTTATTAAAATATTGTAAAAAGGACATAGCCTGTCAAAACATAAATAAATAAATAATAAATGTTTAATGTTTAATGTTATTATGAATTTGTTTATTTGTTTAATATTTTCCTTCATTTGTTTTTGTAGGAAAAATTGCAGAAGGAGTTACTTTTTCTAAAATTTTGGATGATGTTAGAAACAATGTACACAGTATTTATGATGTGACAACTCTTATCTCAAAAAGAGATCTGAGAAATGTTGAAAGAGATTTTAATTTAGTCGAAGGTAAAGATCATTCTTCAGACTTTGTTAGTGTTTGTATTTGGATAGAAAGGATGAACAATTTGTCTGAAGAAGAAAATCCTATTATTTATTCATGTTTGGAAAATGAAGATCTATTTTTAATCATAGCTACAAAGTTTCAATTAGAAATGCTTCAAAAATTTGGAAATGAAAAAATTTGTGTGGATTCTACCCACGGTACTACAGAATACGACCTGCTTCTTACTTCACTGGTAATAGTAGACGAGTTTGGAAATGGATTTCCTTGTTGTTTTTGTTTTACAAAAAAGAAAGACACCAAAACATGGACTACTTTTTTCACAAAAGTAAAAGAAAAGACTGGCATTATAACAACAAAGATTTTTATGAGTGATGATGACCCATCATTTTATAACGCTTGGCGCGATGTGATGGGTGACACTGAGCACAAACTTCTATGTAGTTGGCATGTTGACCAGTCATGGCGTAAACAGGTACAGGCAAAAATAAAAGGTTCATATGAAAAAAAAACTTACGTTTACAAAACACTTAAAATATTACAACATGAACCAAATACCGATGATTTTGAAAAATTGTTAACTGGGATATGTGAAGAGTTGAAAAATGATGAAGATACAAATGAATTTCATTCATACTTCCAATCTAATTATTTAAAAAGAGTGGAGCAATGGGCATATTGCCATCGCCGTTTATGTGGTATTAACACCAATATGTATTTGGAGTCTATACACAAAACTATTAAATATTTTTATTTAAATGGACGGAAAAATAAGCGTATGGACCAATGTATAAATGCTTTATTAAAGTTTATTCGCGATAAAATGTTTGAGAGATTTATTAAACTGACCAAAAATAAATACAGCGCCAAAGAAGATAACATTTTAGCGAGCCATAATATTGCTGTAAAAATACTTGATGACGTTAAAATTGAACGAGTGTCCGAGACAACTTGGAGAATTGACTCTACCACATAAAAAAAATTTAACATATGATGTCAGTAAAGTGCAAGATATTTGTGACACAGATAATTGTAAATTGAAATGCCGCAGCCGTCTCTGTAATATTTGTACTCATATATTTATTTGTGAATGCCCTGATTTTATTATTCGTTCGAATATTTGTAAGCATATTCATCTTATTGTACAGTCAGAGAAAGATTTTTTTCAGACTGTATTCACACAGCCTGTTGAACCGACCAAAAATGTTGATACTTTGGAAAAAGTTCTTGTGAATCAAGAAAACATAGAACCCATTGAAAAAGAAAAAAATTAATCATTGAAAAATTAATGGTTAGTGTTGGCTTGTTGAAATCAAGTGATTATTCAATAGAAGAATGTACTGTCTTGAAACATAAAGTTGATTCACTACTAGATACTATAAGAGGGAAAAAAAGGAAGTTAACAGATACAACTAATTGTGAGCCATCCAATAAAAAGATTGAAAAACAATTTCGAGTTGTACAAAAAAAAAACAATCGGCAACTTCAACTTAAAAGCACTACCACTGCACTTGAAAGAATTGAAGTAAAACGCAGTTTCAAAACACCTATAGCAGCAGGAGAACAAAGAAACATATTACACATTCATAATACCGATGACCATTAATATTAATCAAATAATTTATCCAACCAAAAAAATTTGATCATGATAGTTTATAATATAATAATTGCTTGTTTTATAAAGGACAGGTATAACATAATATACCTATTACCTACTAATTGTAATTTGTAATTGATATATACATTAAGCCTCTGAATATAAGCTACAGAAAATATAAATATTTTAATAATAGCACCAAATAAATATTCCAAGTTCTAACAAAAAATTTGTAAGGTACGTATAATGTTTATTCTGTAATACAACCATTACAACCTACAAGTTATTTTAAAATTAAGAGCAGGACATACTACTATACTAGAAGTATTGTTTTTCAACTAAGATTGATTCTGTTAGGACTGTTAAAATTTTTCATATTTTTAAAAAAATAAAACGTATAATATACAAGCAATAACAGTACTAACACACTTAAACACAGTGACACAGTGGCAATACTACATAGTACATTAGTACATAAGTGATAAGTCATAAACTTAAAGAGTAAAGACAAAGTTGATAACGTGTAATCACTAAATAATAATAATAAGTCCCAGCGCATGCTCAGTAATGGTTAGCAATGATTGGTTCATGATTTTTGCTCTCGATCCCCTCGTGTTATTGGCACCCACTAAAATTATATGACAAATTATGTTTTAATTCTTTAGAGACTATTAGAAACTTAGTTATTTACTATTTTTTTGTTAAGAAAAAATATCTACAGGTATATAGGTATTGATAAATTATTGTACTTACCATTAAATTATGTTCTTTAAACAATAATGTATAATTATCTTAAAAATATATCACACATCCTCATAATACTTAGGTACTACCTATGCAGTGGTTGTTATAAATTGAATCACAAACCAAATAGGTATTTTATAGTAAGCCATAATTATTACCTATCCCATATTAGGTATATATTGTATAGTGATTACAATACTAAACTGTCTACAACTATTTTTTTAACGATTCCAGTTAGTGTTAGTGTATTACCTCTACACAGGTAATACAATTTACGAAAATAATTTCACATTTATAATGATTAAGTAGTAGGTCCTATGCAAAGTGTGCAACAATTTTTGTAACAATTAAAAAAATATAAATCACTATTATTATTTAACATAATTTTTATTATAAATAAAAACAACAAAAGTATACCTAGTTAATAAAACAAATTTAAGCACCAAATAGGTAGTTAGGTTCTTGGTAGAACTTTAAATAGTATAATAATAATAAAAACATGAAAATCTTTTCAAAATTAGGTTGTATAAAGAAAACAAGAAAATAATGTTTTCAAGAATAATCAAAAATAACAAAATAAGTATACAAATCTTGAGTAAGTTAATTAAAATATAAAATAATGAAATAAATATCAATATCAAAACAATAAAATAAAACTAATTATCTCTTTATATAGGAACATATCTAACAAATTTATAATTGTAAAAACAACAAAAGTATATCTAAATAAAACAAATGTAAGTACCAAATAGGTCGGTAGGTTCTTGGTAGAACTTTGAATAATATAATAATAAAAAAAAACATGAAAATCTTTTTAAAAATAGTTAATATAAAAAAATCAAGAGAATAACTTTTTCAAGAATAATAAAAACAAACTAAATAGGTATAAAAAAAATCTTATGCAAGTTAATCAGTATCAAAACATTAAAATAAAACTTAGTTAACAATTACCGATTTTTCACAACTTTGGCAAATAAAAAGTGTTTCATCACTACTGAGATCACAAAATGAATCATAGTTGGCACATTTTTGGTGGAATTTATCACAGCAAAAATTACATTCAATACCCAAGTTTGATTGTTCTATGTCAGTATTACATAATTTACAACATCCTGTTTTAATAATGCAACTGTTATAGATATTGCTACAAGGGTTTGGTGAACTTGGTAGTTCATCTATAATAATATTATATGAAATTGTAAAGTTTCTAAATTAATAGTTTGACTAGTCACTGTTTCTGGTTTATAATTTCTACTTAAATCTGAAAATAAATTTTTTACAATATTTCTTTTATTTGTCTTTTTTGGTTTTGTTTCTTTCAATATTTTGTTTTCTTCCCTAGTTTTCTTTCTCATTTCTTTTTCTTCTTCAATAGACCGTTTATTTTTTTCTTTGTTTTCATATAAGTTTTTCCAATTATCTGATGTAATTACATATGGTACCCTTTCTGTTATTCTTGTACCTTTTCTTTCAGGAGTCACAGGCCAAATCAAACATGACTCAATTGGTGATATTTCTAACTTTTTTAGAATTATATGATTTTTATTGTTTTTTATTAGGGTGTCCGGGCGGTTAATTGGAATCCATAAAATTTCTTTTTCTAATTCCACTTCAGAAGAACTTGTTGTAACAATAGCAGAGTTTGACTGATCTGCATTAGATTTTTCTTTTTCAAGTTCAAGGTCTACTTCGCTGTTCTGTTGATTACCTTTTAATTGTTCATAAATTCTGTATAAAATAAAAAATTCTTCAGATTGATTTTCTGTTTCAACAATGTTCTCAATATTATTAAATTTTTCTAACGTTTCAATGCCAATAATATCAGAAAATTCTTTAAGATTTAAATTTTTGATATTATTGGCAATGTTAATTGTTGTTGTTGTTTCATTTATAGTAGAACAATAATTTTTACCCAAGCATTTTTTATAATCTATTTAATCTGGATTCCAAGGAAATAGTCCACATGCTTTGAAACCGTTTATTAGGGTACTACTTTTAACAGTAGTTTTTAATACAGCATCAAGTATCGGTGCAAAATCTTTTTTTGTCACCGAATTGTGTGGATTTTTATTTCACCATTCTGATAAACCTTTTTTCCATCCACATTTCAAAGGCCTAAATGCAGATACATCTGCAGGTTGTAAAATACGGGTTGCATTTGGGTATAATGCAATTAAAATTATTTTTAAGTCTGAACATAAAGTACTTAATTGATATGTTAAGTGGCTTTTATGCCCATCAACAAAAAGAAGAACTGGAAATTGAATATTTTTTTCAACAAGAAACGGGTAGAAAATATTTGCTATATATTCATAAAAAACTTCTGCTTTCATCCAACCTGTATCTGACCGCCCAACTTCCCAATGAGGTGGTATTGTGTCAATTATATTTTGAGGTATTCTTTGATATTTATAAATGATCATTGGATTACACATCTGACCAGCTGCATTAAATGTAAACATGGCAGTAATATTTTCTTTTTCATTCCCTTTAGCGATTTCATAAATATCTTTAGCCCCTCTTGGGCCTAAGACAGATTTGGTTTTAGGGCAGAGTGAAAAACCAGTTTCGTCACCATTGAAAATTCTTTTCTGGGTCATTTAAAACCCTTTAAGTGTTAGTGGTGAGTATAGAAGCCACTTATGTTGGTACAGTAGATGAGCAGAACAATATTAATGAATTGAACATTATTACAACTGTGGCATTTATAGAAGCCACTTATGAAATGACGGTAGATGGGCAGAGCTATTTTTATCTGAATATTTCAAGTTTAGTAGTTGAATACTATTCTTCTACTTATTAATAACATTTTTGTTTATATAACCATCAACATAGTATCAAAACCTAGGCCTGTAGATGGTGGCTTTAATGTATGCCACCAAACTATAAAGGGTCATGATTTTTCTTCGACTTAGAATAAAATAATATCATCATGAATGAAATTAAAAATTTAATTTATTTTTAATAATAAAATAATTTCAATTGCAACTTAATTATTGAAAAATGCTTTCCTTAGCATAACAAATTGATTGGTATATAATATATATATATATAAATATATATCTCCACATTACGATATTTGTTTAGGTTTAGTTTTAACTTTTTTTTAAATACAAATAAATTTAAAGTTTAAAATAAAATAATATCACAATATAATTCATTAAGTCTTTTCATTAAGTTTTTTTCGTAATAATTTAGTGTAATAGTGAATTTTACCTTTTTTTAATATTGTTAACATTGAAGTTTTAGAAATAAATAGAAGTTACAATTATATAATAGTTAAAATAGTATATTATGTATGATCAGTTTTAATATCATTATTATCAAATATTATCTTTGGGCTTATGCTGACAACGACAAATAATATATCATTCAAAACTACAGAACATAGCGGTTATATCAATGTATCATTTGTTAAATATACTTCATTAAAAAACATAAAAATAAAATACTTTAAAAAAATAATTTTTTTAAAAAACTAATGCTTACTCAGTGATTGTGTTAAAAACTCGTGTTAAAATAACTAAATTCGTTAAAATCGATACTAAACATATGTAAAATTGTATAATAGTTTCAATAATATACTTACTTAGTTAATATTCTAGCTAATATTTCGTTAATTTTAAAAAATTGACAAAAAAAATTAACTTTTTTTATTTGTTGGTCGTTTTATCAAACAGTGGCACATATTTATGCCACTTTTGATAAAAATGTGATTTTATACTGCTATCACGACGTTTTACAAATAACACATGTTCATAAACACTTATTCCAAAGACATTGTAACGATATTGATAGTAATAATCAAATTATTAATCATTTTACCGCGTTTTTTTCACTGATAAATAAGTGGCTACTATATATGCCACAGCTACGTATAACCCGTAATGCCATAAAAAATCCTGCGCATACAGACAGTATTATTGGTGGCTTCTATGGATGCCACAGTTGCCTTAATCTCTAAATTCAAAATTAAAGACTGCGCGTTAAAGGGTTAAAATATCTACCAATTTTTCATCAGATAAATATGCATGAATGTCATTTATATTTGTGTGTAAACACGACCGCCTCGGTTTTCTCTGCGGCTATCTGTAGGCCGAGATTGGAGATTCGCCTCGGTTGATGGTGACATTGGCTATGGATTCTAACTCAGTGATGGTATTGGACGAGGTCATTATAAGTGTGTCGTCCGCAAAGCCCAGTAACTTTGCTCCTTGAGGCACTTCTTCTCTGAGGACGGGGTCGTACGTCACGTTCCAGAGGAGGGGACCGACGACAGAGCCCTGCGGTACTCCTCCTGAGATGTTCACGTCCATACTTCCTCCTAGCGAGCTGCACGTTTGAAGTGTTCCGGATCTACCCGAGAAGTAGGAGTGGAACATTCGGTGAAGATGCGCCGGGACCGCCCACCTCTCAAGTGCGGTCAGGATGTCTGGCCATTGGATGGAGTTGAACGCGTTTTTGATGTCTATGCCTATCGCTAGGCAGAACTTTCCGTCATTAACTTCCTGGACGATGGTGTTATGCAGGTCCAGTACTGCGTCATCGGTAGACAGCTTCTTCCTGAATCCGTACTGATTTGGAGACAGTCCGCCTTTTCGGGTGATGTGGTCTTCTAATCTCTGAGAGAGCAGGGATTCTAGCACCTTCCCGACGTCGTTTAGTAGGTAGAGTGGCTGGTAAGACGACGGGACTCCCTCTGGTTTGTTTCCTTTCTTGAGGAGTACCACCCGAGATGTCTTCCACTCCAACGGGAAGGTTCCGTCTCGAAGACATTTATTGAAGAGTCCAAGCAGAATGTGCGGGTCAGCTTTATGTACTGCCGAAAGAATTTTGGTCGTAATGCCATCTGGGCCGGGGGATTTGCTTTTGCTCCTTATCCTGCACATTGCTGCCTCGAGCTCCGCCGCTGTAAACGGAACGGGGGAGTCAGCATGCAGTAGCGGCGATCCTATGCTGTTCCGGTACGTCGGGAACAGGGTGTCGATGACGGCATCCAGCGTATGGCGCTCCATTGTCACTGACGCGGGGGGGCCTCTCAGTTTCCGCATCACGAGCTTATATGGCTTACCGAAAGGGTCGCTATCTACTGATGAAATAAGCTCCGTCCAGCATGCTTTCTTGCTCTTCAGGATGGCCGATTTGAGCTGCTTCTTTGCCTCGCGGAATGCATCATTGGTCCGCGTGAGTTCAACACTGGCGCATTCGTTGTCGACATCGGCGTCCCCTCGCTGGCGTAGACGAGTTATGCGAGTCACCATTCGCACTTTCCGGCGTTTTGCCCTAACACATTCGGAGCGGAGGGAATCTATTTCTGCAGTCCACCAATCTACTGGAGGCTTTCCAGGTTTGGGGGCTCGGCGCTTGGGGAGGTTAAAATTGCATGCAGCCGTGACCCTCGACCGAAAAGAAACAGCTCCCGAGTCTGCGTCTTGCTCGTCCAGGCGGGTGCCCCCGTCAAGCCATTCGGCGAGCAACAGGCCAGTGAGGAGTGTGTCGCTGTCAATTCCGCCAGAAGTGTCCCTGCCACTGGGGACCTGCGGACAGCTTGCTGTGATGCCTGCTGGATTCCGCATCAGGGAGAAACGTATGTAGTGGTGGTCGCTGAAGTTAAACACCGACTCTAGCACTCTCCAGTTGACAACGCGACTGGCCAGAGAATCCGACGCTGCTGTGATGTCTACTATCGATCCGGCACCTCTGGCAAAGGTGGGGGTGGAGCCCACGTTCATGACGGTCAGGTCAAGAGACTGAATCAGTAAGCCCAGTTCCTCGCCTCTCCTATTGTCGACCCAGTCACCTCAGGTGGCTGACCTTGCGTTGAAGTCTCCAGCAACTGCGATGGGGACACCTCGCTGGACGGATCGGATGCTGTCCTCTAATCGATGGAGCATGTCGCAGAAATCTTCAAGCGGCCGGTTGGGAGACGCGTAGCAGCAGTATACCTGCACCCCTTTAAGGCGTGCTGAGACGAACTCTGGGTCTCGTATTACGTTACCCACGGTCACCGCATTATTCGGGATATAAATGGCGGCCCTGCTTGGTCCTGCATTGGCGATCCAGGCCGCAGAGGAGGCATCCGCTTTATAATGATCGCTTAATAGCGCGATGTCGATTTTCTCCTCAACCATGTACTGCGTGAGCAGATCTTGTGCCGCACGGCAGTGGTTGAGATTGCATTGATTGCATTGGACGAAGCTTAGGTCCGTCATTGCAGTTCAATCAGCTGCGCCCCTGGCGACTCCTCCAGCCGCTGTGTATTCCCCCGCTGGGATACTGTGGACTTCTGCTGGTTCTGTTGCCGTGCACTATCAGTCTGTTGTCTCCGCGGGAGTTGCATGCAGTCCATTGCAAGATGGCCCTCGTCTTGACACCTGTGACAGCGGCGGGGCTTTGCATCATTGTGGCATTCAGCGGCGAGATGGCCTTTTCCTTGGCATCGGTAGCAAGTGGGCTGGTTTTTTTCTATCAGCTTAACTCTGCATTTCGTCCATCCTATGACAACTACCTTTGTTTCCGCCAGCTGAATCGCGTCCTTGAGAGGCAGGGTTAGGCTGGCTACGTACTCACCCCGGCTACCAGCGTTCTTCTGGATTCTAACATCCCCAGCTGCGACCCCAGTGATTCCGGCTCGCACGAGTCCTTCTAAGACCTCTTCGACCTCTACCCATTCGGGGATGCCCAGTAGCAGGACGGGAGTCCGGGGTTCAGGTAGCCTGACCCTAGCAGTGTCCCCAATTACTGCCCGGATCTTGTCAGCCAGAAGAGAGGCTTTCTCGATCCCGTCAACCTCCAGTAGTATACCACCAGCTCTCGTCTTTCTCGTTGTCAATACGCTGACACCGAGCGATGCGAGGTTGATTGAGCTGGACACTTTCTTCATCGCAGCAACTAGTGAACCGTTGTCGACAGGGCGATCGATGGTGACCGCCGCCGTTTTTGAGACCCTGCGCTGTAGTAGGGGAAGTCTCTCCGCAGCCGTGGGTTGCATCTTTTTTGAGGGGGGGGGATCTTCCTTCTTTGACTTCTTGCTCCTCCTCGCCACTTGACTCCATGTTAGCTGCTGCTGTTGGTTATGATCTGCTTCCTGGGTTGGTTGCTCCGGCTCTACCCGATGTTGTTGCTGCTGCTGGTGCTGTTCCTTGTTGGGCCGGTTCTTCTTTTCTTTCCTCCCCGTGGCCTGCAGTCCCAGTCGCTGCTCGGGTTGCAGTTGCTGTCCGGGCTGGTTCTGTTGAGGCTGCTGCTGCTTCCGCTTCTCGCCTGCCAGCTGAGGCTTAGGAGGAGGTGGCTGGCAGGCGGGAGCGTCTGTGTTGGTAGTGGCGTCCTTAGTCGCCACGCCTGTTTGTGTGTGTTGTGACTTACAAACGTTAATCCTGGTGCCTGTGCTGGACGTCCTGTTCTTAACTTTGGTGTATTGCGTCAAGACCACGCTTGAATTTGCTAGGGTTTCCTTGAGCTCCTTGTGCACGTTCCTGTTGCTCTTTGCAAAGGCACACATGGAATTTACATATCCCCGAAGCATACCCAGGAGTTCATCTTCGTCCAGGGCACAAATGTCGATGACCCTCTTCTGCGAACTGGCTGTTGGTCGTTCCTTATCTCCGATTGGTCCTGGTTTGCGTTGCGTGCCACTTGGCACGACTGTCTCAGCAGTCGTATTTTTGCCGGATGAGAGGGCCATGCTGGACACCCCCTCATTCGGGATCTGGCTTGTTGATATCGACCTTTGGGGCGAGCCACCCCCAACTGCCGTCTCCTGGTGTCCGACCACCCAGGTAGGGTGGAACCAGGACGAGACTCATCATGATTACAGTTCTTCTCCATTTTTATTTTAAATGGCTGTGCCTCCACTGACGGCGCCAGCCTCACGCCGTCTGTCCTTTTTCCGGTCGTTGCCCTGATCTTCCGGGACACCGGGGGTCGATCGCGTCAACAATGATAATTTTTGCTCTTGAAGTTGTTTTATGGCCGTTGGTAAACATTCAAAGTTCGATTTGATATAAATCAAATTTGCTTGCAGCGTTTGAGACTTCAATACATCTTGAGCTTTTTTAATTGCTACGCTATCATTTGAATCAAACGATTCGACAACATGCTTAATTGACTCAAAATGTTCACAATAATATATAGCTGCCAAAATCCATGTTCCCCAGAGAGTTAGAATTGGTTCTGGTGGTAATACTAAATCAGGTTCAAGTGTTTTGAATATTAGTAAGCGATGTGGGGATTTTCGGAAAATTTTTTTCACATTAGCCACTAAATCATCAACAACAGGAAAATGTGAACGAATGTCTTCTGCTACTCGGTGTAATGCATGCGCAAGACACGTTACATGCACCATTTTAGTATAAAATACTTGTAAATGACGTGCTGCTTTCTTCGTATAAGGCGCTGCGTCTGTTAAAAACAACAGCACGTCATTATAATGTAACCCTTCAGGCCAAATTAAGAACAATGATCTGTCAAATGCTTTACAAATAGTGCTGTGGTTTGTTTTATCAAGTTCTTCGACATTAATTAAAAATATTTCAACGGGGCCATCGTGTGACAGAATACCAATAATTGTGTTGACTATATACCTTCCTTCGATGTCAGTCGTTTCGTCCATGGAAATCCATATTTTTTTCCCATTGATAAGTTTTTTGATTTCATTCATTTTCTCGGTGTAGCAGTCATCAATATATCCAATCCGCAATGTAGATTCGACAGGAATATTTTGTCCAGTATACTTGGCGAGAAAACTTTTAAACTGTGGATTTGCCAGCTTGTTTAACGGAATGTTTGCTGCCAACATAGCTCTGCATAAATCTAGATTAAAGTCCGACTTTTTTGAAGTTGTTGCAAATTTTTCAGCTCATTTTTTTTTTGATATCGAATAAGTGATGCTTTGTGTTTTTCAGTATTAATATGCTGCACAATACTAAAGCGTTTTTCACTAGCTACTTTTATTTCACAAACCTTGCAAAATAATATTTTATTGTCGGTTGAGAATATATTTTCACCAAAATCAGTAACTAATTGCTTTAGTTTAAAGGCCGAAGACGGTTTTTCTTTCGGCATGTTGGATATTAATATTATTGTTGGATTTAACGAAACAAACATACACGCACACACGTCAAAATAACGACTGAAACAGTCTCCAGTTAGAATAAAAGGACGGTTCGTAGCATCGGTCTAATCTGGCCCCGATAACGCGGTTTATGGACGGATGTCGTTAGTCCTCGTAGACCTAGTCGTTTCAAGAAACTATTGTTAAATTTACGAGTATCAAGAAGATAAGAAAAGAAAATATGGTACAATTTCTATTTTTAATTGTATACATATTTTATTTTTGATAGATTCTAATAGAATATTGTATAATATGCCCGATAAAGTAGAAGTATGCATAAATATGCCAAATAGGCAAAAAACCTCTAAATATGCAAAAACATGCAAAATAAGATTTCACATATTTAACTGTGGTAACTTGAAATAGATTTCTATGTCATCTAGCATTAAATACAACTTAGCAAGATTGATATGCAAATGCATGAACTTACGAGCCCTGGTTATGAGGCTTGGAGAACTTAAAACAGTACCGCGCAACACATTTCTTCTTCTCGTGCCGGCGCAAACAAATTTTACAAAGCCCTAGTTCGGCTGTCTTTTTAATACGATTATCGATGGTTAATGCTATAAAAGTAGGACATTTATATATTGTGTGTGGTGAGTTGCACACATAACATTTTACCTCTGTTGTCGTGGTGAATGCTAAACTATTTTTGTCGACCTTGTTTTTTCGGTTCGTATTTTTATTATCGTTTCCGATATTTGACGTCTTGACTATACCTTTCGCGGTTTCAACTGCTTCCAAAATATGAAAACGTGAATCCAAAAAATCAAGTAGCTCAGTAACTTTAGATATTTCACCTCGCGGGGTTTTCATCTCCCACTCACCAATTGTATCCGCGTCCAACTTTGTACTTATAATGTGCAGCAATAATGGGCCCCATTCATCAGGTCATTGACCTGTGCTTTCAATGCCGATAAATGATTATGCAACGCGTCCGAAAATTTCCGTAAACTCGTTGAAGATTTACTCTTTATTGTTGGTAAGTCACATATAGCTTTGACGTGAGTTTGCACCAACAATTTCTTATTGTTGTAATGCGTAATCAAATTAGTCCACGCAATTTCGTAGTTGTCTGATGTCGTTTCAATATTTTTTATGCAATCGGCTGTACTCTTCACTAACGACGATCGAAGGTGGAAAAATTTTTCTATTGCGGATAGGTTATCGTTATTGTGTACTAAGGAAGTATATATGTCGTAAAATGATGACCACTCGGTGTATGAGCCCGAAAATATAGGAATATTTAACTCGGGTAATTTTATAAACGGGGTGGCTTTGTAAGCTTCCTTTTTACTGCTTTCTTCTTTTTTATAATTTTCCTGTTGACTGCTAGTCCTAATACTATTTTGTTCGTATTGAATCTTTTTGTTGGCTGTAGCGACCGCTTTGAAATATGATTCTTCGAACTCGGTTCTATATTTACACAGTTCGTTTTCGTCATTTTGTTCATCCATTTCTAATTCAGATTGAACCTAATTAAACTCCTGTCAAACTTCTTCAATTTTTTCTTTTCTAACAAGGATTTGTTCTACGTCACTATCATCTGCGGAAACGTAGCTCCAGAACCTTGTTAATACGCCTTTGAGCTGTCCGCGTCTCGTTATCAATGTGGTAGTCATATTCTATTTATTCGTTCTCACTGTGTCAGTGTTACTCGACGTACGACGTAGTGTTGAAATCACTCTAATAATACGATGTAGTTAATTCCGTATGCACGTTTTCATTTCGCTTCGATAAAGTCAACAATCTCGTCTTGGTAATTGGTATTATCGTTTTTCTACGTAATTTATTTTAGGTAATAGGGTCGAGGTATATTGCATATGTGTACGCTCTGACAATGTTATCTCTCTCACATCGCAGTTTACCGATATGACAATTCTACTTTCCCTCTCCTAACACCCTGCGCTTACTCTCATGCATTATCTCGGGACACGTAATTTTGGATATTAATATTAAATTAAGAATATGAGACTCTCTTACCTGGTCTTGCCTCTCGATGTCTCGTTCTGAATAAACCAAAATGGCGCAGCTAGGCTGTCTGTTGTTTCTTTTTCAAGCAGCACGTCTCCCGGTCGTATTGGTAATATCTCTTAACGATTTGACGTAGACACATCCGAATGGTGAGATACACTCAAAATATACTACTCGAACGACTTTGCACGCGAATTTCGCTAGCGAGCTTTATCGTCTAGGAATGGCTTACGAAAACAGCGTGCATAACAAATATACACGAGAACGACTGTCTTGATAATCTGTTACTCGAAATTACTTTTAACGTGATGGTCACTTAACATGTCTTGACGTGTGATACTAAGACGAATTCGTTATACGATCGGGCTAACTCGAGGCCCGTACATGAATACGCACGTCTATCGCACAAAACGTTGAAAGTACTCACGTGGTTTGCTCGTTGTTTAAAACTTCGCACATAATCGCTAGTTCATCCGGTCGAATGGACCATATGTTTTACGACGTAAATAAAAACTATTTTTTTTATATTATGTGGACTGTATAAAACGATTTTATTTTAACGCAAAAAACAAACTATGCAAAATATAATAATCATTATTATCATCAAGACGAACGGTACGAGTCAGTCGCATACTCGCATTGTCGTAACGCACTCGTCACTCGACTATTTTACTTCTCGTATCGCCGCTATAATACAACGGCGCGGCCTCCGTCGAAACCTGCGCACGCATCACAATCATATACAGACACGAAGCTCCCGGGTTTATGTCTTCAGACAGGCCTTGTGGCAAGTCGCCCGACTACAACTACGGACCTAATGTTAGCATGAGGTGCTAGTCAAGGGCCGTAGAGGCATACATCCGCCAACTGACGGGCTCTCCCCACACGAGGCATGGCCAGAGGACCGCCGGGTACTGATGAACGCACGCCGTCTAAGGACTACGAGCACCAGACCCGCACGGAGGGATTCTCCGGCGAGTCCGTACCATATAGCTAGGGCGCACAGGCGCCTTTCACTGGCTTAGTGGGGCCGCAATCTATCCACTTTGCATTCCGTTTATGGTCACGGACAACCTTCGCTGCATATAGCTCAGACTGTACATATCTAACACCGTACAAGTCAGCACGACTCCGTCACTAGGCAACCTTCCCCTGACCAAGCGAGTGATCTGTTACCACATAGTATGCTCCTGCAAACTGCCACTCCGAAACCATTCCGCCGTCAGTCGAGACGGTATCCGCCGCGACCGACCTGTGAGGGCTCGGTGCTAATCTCTCAACACCGAGAGGCTCCCTCACATCCCGAAGCACCATTCTCGTCTCCCGTTAGGTAAGGCACATCCATGGTGGGGTGCTCGGACGAAGCTTCGTTGGCGACTTGCCTCAGCTTATGATCATCCCGAGATTTGGGCCGTGTACCACGGGCTCACGGTAGGCCCTGCCACGCCTCCCGGAGGCTACACCAGGTGGCTAAGTCCAGTGAACGACCCGCTCTTCTCGAGGTCGCGGTCGGAACCTCGCAACGCCCTAGTCCCCGGAGGTTTCGGAGCATCCGCGCCATGGGCGCCAGCCACATCTGGCCAACCCTTTTAGTCGCCTCTTACGACAAGCAGGGATTACTGATGCGGTATTCTGATTGGCCCCCGCAACAGAGCCGACTCCACGTCCCTGACGTTTATGCCTCATCGGTCCGTTCTGTTCGTTAAAGCCTCTTTTGCGAAGATGGTAAGTCTTCTTGCTTTTAAGAAAAGCTCCATCCTCTGGAGGCCATCCGACGCCTTCTTGTCTTAGGGTGCGTTTGAGTTTCAGCCGAGCGACCTTGGTTCTAGGACAAAACATAAGAACGTGCTTGACGGTTTCAGGCATCCGGTCGCATGCACATATTGGGTCAGGAGCCAGCGTAAAGCTATGTAGCTTGGCTCTGAAATCCCCGTGGCTGGTTAGAAACTGAGTGGTCCAGTGATCCAGATTCATCGATATGCTACACCTGAACTTTACCGATGGAATCATCTTTTGAGTCCAGCTTCCCTTCTCAGATGACTCATATCTGGTCTGCCATTCCGTCATTAGGTCATCGGTCCTGTCTGCAAAGGCTTCCGCTGTAATCGCGAGCCTAGAGTGCGCCCGTTTGAGGGCCTGGAATCGTACCTCCAAATCTAAGGGTAGTGTGCCCGCCACTGCTGCCAGGCAGTTCGTGGACGACGTTTCGTACGCGTTTGTGATGGCCAACAGTGGAGCCCTTTGCGCGGAGAGTAGCTTCTTTTGGCTTTTTATAAGTTTGGTGCCCTCAGACCAAATTTCGGTCGCATAGGTGATCCTAGGCAGGAACACGCCTCTGTATATAGTCCTGGCAGCTAATCTGCCCATGCCTCAGTTTGCAGAGTAGATGGATCTGAGTCGATTGTACATGGGCTTCGACTTCTGGCAGATGGAGACGACATGATCCCAGTAACTCCGCCTTGGGTCAAGAAGTACGCCAAGATACATCGCTGTGGCCGTCGACGAAATCCTGGGGGCATCCGCTCTAGAGCCGAACCCAACGCTGTACCCGGGTTTGAGCCCGCCTTTCAAGGACAAGAGCTGACTTTTTGCAGCGGAGAACTCGAGCTTGAACTTCGCAGCCCATGTAGTGAGGGTATCGAGTTCTTTTTCAATCCGGCGGAAAGCAGTTTGAGGCCTGGCTGCACCAATCATGAGTAGGATGTCATCCGCATAGGCAATGACCTTTACCGTGCGAGACTCGTTTATGGCTTCAAATATTGGGGTCATTGCGACCTTCCAAAGCGTCGGCCCGAGTTGAGAGCCTTGAGAACATCCCTGTTCAAGCGTCTTGCAATATCGAGTGCCCTCTAGGACAAACTCAGCGGTTCTATTTTCCAGGTACGAGTTTATAATTCTCTGGGTGCCAATAGATGCACCAAGATGGTCGAGCTGCTTTAAAAGTGGAGACCACTGCACGTTACCAAATGCGTCAGTAATGTCTAAGAAAATGCCAAAAATGTGTCTTGCACTGGACGCATCGATCCAGTTGTATACGCTTTCGATCGCGCTGATGGTGGATCTACCTGCCGTGAAGCTGTGCTGCTCCCTGTGCGAGTCTAGGTTCGTCTCACGCGTCAATTCTCCTATTATAACGGATTCGATTGCTTTCCCAAGGATAGGCAGGAGACTAATAGGACGGTAGGTCTTAATTTCACCAAGGTTTATCTTACCGGGTTTGGGTAATATTATAAGTCTCGCTGCCTTCCAACACCCCGGGAATGTCCCGTTCTGAAGGCGGTTCTGAAAAAGGTCTGTGATGATATCCCTAAGTGGCGTCCACGCTTTTCTGAGGATGCTTGCTGTTATCCCATCTTTTCCGGGATCGCTGTTCGTTTTTATTTTCCAGATGGCAGTTTTTATAGTGTCCGGGCTGAGTTCGCCTTTATGGTCTATTGGGCCCTGAACCTTGAATGTTTCCCCGTGAGGGTCCGGAGGAACAAACGTGCTTAGAATCAGGTCAGCCGTTTCGTGACAGTTTGTGGTTGGGAAATCATCTACCCCAGAAAGCGAGCTGGGCATGGGATTGCTTGAGTTGCCGCTTTTAGCCCATGAGAAGGCTTTCCCCCACGGGTTCTTATTGAGGTCCCCCGCAAAGCGCTTCCATGCGGCACTCTTATGATTCCTGATCTCCATCAGGAATTCATTTCTTAATTTGTTGTAGGCCGGCCTGTCGGTGTTCATTAAACCTGGTCGCCTCTGTCGGGCAAAGTTCTGACGCAGAGTGGCCAGAACTGGAGACCACCATGGACTTCTGCCCGTCACATCGGTTGGTTTCCTTTTAGGGATAGACCTATCAGCTGCCGTGGTAATCGCACGGGTGATGTCTTCAGCAGTGGTGTCCGTACTGTTGCAACTATCGGGTATGCGGCCAACTTCACCGAGTAGAGTAGACTTGAAGAGATCCCAGTCGGCAGATCTAACATCGTACCTTATCTCTGTTTTGACTCACTGTTCCGACTTTTTCACTGCCAGGCTGAAACTAATGACGCGGTGATCACTGTCAGTCAGGTCCGTAACTGTCCACTCTTTAACCAGTCTGGCCGTGTTGGCTGTGGACATCGTGACATCTATATTAGATGTTTGTCCATCTCTCCGGCAAAAAGTGTTTAATCTGCCGGGGCAGTTATTAACAATAAGGCCATGTTTTCCTATAAATTGATCTACGATCCGTCCTCGGCGGTTGCGTTTTTGTGAGTGCCATAGCTCTGAGTGGCAATTAGTGTCAGCACAGATAGCCATCCTTCTTTCTTTTTCAATAATATGTTCAAGCTGCTCAACGTGAGTAGTCGTCGGCAGACTGTATTTAAAGTAGGCCGAGACAAGCATGACGTGATCGTTGTTGTCGCTGCCGTAGGCGACTTTAATGGAGACCATGTACTTTGAGAAGAAGTATCATATACAGACAGTCAACAACAAGGATGTTGCAAAACATTTTGTTCGTAGGATTGTGGAAGTTGCAGAAAAAATAGATAAATTACTTGAAACATCCACACCTATAATATGGTCTTCTGAACAACGTCGAGCACATGTTACATGCACAACTTGCAATTTATGTAAAAATAGATTTTCTAAAAAAAACCGAAAAGTGGCAGATCACTGTCACTTATCCGGCCATTTTCGTTAATCGCTGTATAATAATTGCAATCTAAAGCTCTAAAGCTTCAAACTCCGAATTTCATTCAATGTTCTTTTCATAACTTGAGCAATTACGACGCTCATTTCATCATGACTGAGCTGGGATATGACGCACAAACAATCACTCTCATACCTAACTGCGAGGAGAAATTTATTTCCTTCTCAAAATATATTAACAATACCTTCACAATCCGGTTTATTGACACTCTCAGATTCGTGGCCTCTAGTTTGTCATCACTTGCTTCAAATTTATTAACATAGGACTTGGAGAAGTTTAGAGAAACCTCTAAGCATTTTTCATCCGAGGACATTCCACTCGTCACTCGTAAGGGAGCGTACCCGTATGAGTATACAGACAGTTGGGGAAAGTTGAAAGAAACGCATTTACCAGAGAAAGAAGATTTCTATAGTACACTAACGGAGGAGCATATAAAAGAAGAAGATTATCATCATGCTAAGGAGCTATGGAAGCATTTTAATTGTAAAACACTCGGTGAATATTCAGACTTATACCTGAAGATAGATGTTTTATTACTGGCGGACGTTTTTGAAAATTATCGTGATCTATGTTTGAGTACATACCAGCTGGACCCAGCATTCTACTATACTGTTCCAGGGTTTAGTTTTGATTGTATGTTTAAATACAAGTCTATGAAACTTGAATTACTCTCTGATTATGACATGTTGTTGGTGATTGAAAAGGGTAATTATAAAGAAATTGCTTATTTATAAATTATGTTTCAATATTTTTGTTCTTTTAAAAGAATTCGTGGTGGTTTAACTCAAGCAATCATGCGTTACGCTAAAGCTAACAACGAAAATACCCCAGATTACGACCCGTCAAATCCCAAATCATGACTTGTTTACCTGGATTGTAAGTATATTTTATAATTTACGTTATTCGAGTAAATAATATATTTGAATGTTTAGGTAATAACTTGTATGGCTGAGCTAATACCAGGACTGTTTTCCGACGAGACAGATGGGACTATTTTGACTGAGTTTTGTGCGTTGCAAGCTAAGTTATACGCCTACATTATTCAGGGCAAGAAGAAGATCAAGTCCAAGGGTATCCGTGGCCACGTGGTTAAAAATCATCTGACTTTTGAAGACCATAAGAAGTGTTTGTTTGATGACAATGATTTAGACGTTTACACTCAAAATGTCTCTATCCGATCATTCAAACATAAGCTCAAGACTATAATATCGAAAAAATTAACCTACAATAACTTTGACGATAAGACAGTGATTCTACAGGACACAATCCATACCTTAGCTCATGGGCATTATAGTTTAGAGTAAGTTGATACAATTTATGTTTTTAAAATTTTTTTTTTTTGTAATATTTATGATTTTTTTTTTTTAGGATGATGAAGATTAAATAGAAGAATAGAAGCCGAACAACTTGGATTTTTATCAAGAAGTTCATACGCGTGTACGAATTTCAAATTTAATATTTATTTGATCATCAAAAATCAATTAATTTGTATCTTTTAATGATAGGAGATACCTCGATGTGTGTATATGTGAAATATCTCTATATATGTGAAATATCTGTATATATGTTTTTATATTGTTTGTTGATTTCTATAATAAAGTTCATTTTTAATGCATTGTAATTATCATTTCTTTTTTTCTTTTTTTTTTTATCATAAAAGTTATTAGTTTTATAGTTATTATAGTATTTTAGTCTGAATATGAAAAAATAAAAAATATATTATAGTTTTAAAAATCAACATAGTATCCAAATCGTATAACTCTACTTAATTTGTGTAAAAAAAAAAAATATTGTGGATAATATCATATATTATTATTTTTATATTTTCAACAATTACTTTCACAAAATATGACATCATAACTCAGTTAAAATAATTTTAAAAATATATACATATACAATATATTATGAGTTAAAAAATTTGTTTAGTATACCATATGAAACAGCATCGGATAATCCTCATACTAAGGTTATCTTTTGAACTTTAATATTAAATTATTTTCTTTCGTCTTCGTCCCGAGCCAATAATTTATATTCAATTTTAAGTTGAAGTAAAACTTCAGCTTGTATGTGAGCCACCACCTCGTCTCTGGTCTCCATTTCGGATGATGATCCAGATAAGTACGCCTATCCAATTATTTGTTTTAAAAATAATATAAATGAAATATTGATGTTAGTACTTACAACACTTTAGGCCCTCAAAATCATCCCGACATCGCCTTCAATATCACAATCCACATATTCGGTGTAATTAGACCCGCGGAACAGGAGAAGACCTACCGTCTGCTCCAAGTTCATTTATCCAAAATGCAACATGATTTCTTGCCATAGTTCTGTGTAACCATCATATTACGTTCCCTCAGATTTGCGAGTAGTAAGATAGATCAGCTTCCATGAAATTTAACATGTCCCATACATGAACTAAGATATACAGGACTGGACACAGAGCCTTATCAGCCGGTCAGACAATGTTACGCATTACTCCTTTAAGTGAAATCTACGCTATCTGGTGACGAATTAATTTGTTAATGTTATTACTTAGTAATACTAAGTAACAAGTAACAACGCACATCATTAACATCTAGTGCATAGTATAAAGAATAATATTATTCCTTAATATACTATGTATTTTTAATATAATGTTTAAGATGTTCTAACTTTTAAATTTTAATCATTTGTTAAATGGTTATAAAATATATAAACTGCAAATAAAAAAAGGTGCGAAAATTATTTAAAATATTTATCATACTATATATTTAAACTAAAAATAGGTAAAACTATATGTTTGTAATTTTTCACAAAATCATCATAGGAATTAAACAAGCCAGATATTGGAGACCAATAAAAAAAGTAAAAACAGATAGTTAAATATTTATTTAGTATTTTTGGGTTCTTTTTGTTTTAGTGGAGGGCAACTATTTTATATTTATTTAATATTATTTCATCATTTTGGGGATATGGAAATAGTTCTGACAAAATTTCATTTTTCGGAGACCACTTAAGTTGTTTTCTACAAGATGGTTGAAGTGGTAAAGGCTAAAAAGAAATCTTAGATTAGAAATATTTAATACATTCATACCTTAGTTAATTTTTTCTCATTATAAGAAACTCTTAATATAATTAGGTTTGTAAGGTTAAGTAGTTAAATATTTTAATTATTATTTAATTTAGGTACCTCATACATAGACGATTGTAGTATATCAGAACAATAATAGTTATTAGTTACTATTTGATGTTGAAGGTATGTTATAAAAGCCAACACTTAGAGAATTACTAGTAGCAATAATATGTTGATCTAAAAATAAGATGAATTGAATAAAATTATATAAAATATATATACTACTTTGTCTAAAATGTCATCTAGTTCTTGATTAATTCTTTGGGCTCATTCATTATTGTTGGTTATATCTTTAATATTCATAAGAGTATTTATCATATCTCCACCGGAAACAACTTTGGCCACTGGGCCTCAAAATGTCTTAATCCTGACTTGCCCATGTGTTAAATAGCTAATTATTATAATATATATTTTGTTTTTATTATTGAAACCAATTTTAAGTCGAAAAACGTACATAATCCCTATTATACTACATGCTATAATTGTAAAATGTATAGAATTGCTATCGAACGACGCGCTCCTGGTGGCAGAATAACCTTGCGACTTTTGTCGGGCCACTTCATGAAATTTGAAATCGTGTCACGGCGACTCATTTAACTTGCCCCCTCTACCACTATACAACGCCGACCAATCCACCGTATTATCATCAGCAGATAATGAAACAAAATGTGTCACTAATAATGTCAATGAAAATGCGCATACTAGTTCAATCACACAAACCGCGGAAAATAATTAAATTCAATGCATTTCTGATAGTTAGGATATTAGTATTCAAAGGAAATCTTTAAAAGAAAATAAGTAAAATAATAGATAAATAAATCGTTTATTAAATATTTATAATTTTACCTAAATAACTTAATATTTTTGTCCACTCCATCGACATTATTAAAACCATACGCACAACATTTATAGGGCATAATTATTTAGTTACGATTAAACTAATTTTTACTACGATAAAAAGTATAAATTTCAAAAAAAGAGTAGAAAAACCAAAAACGTTGACATTTGACAGGATAACAGTGAACAGGTGGTCATAATTCGTTATTTAGTACTGTGATAATAATTGATTATACTTCTGGCCTCAGATAAAATGGCGGAACTTCGCTTCACGTATTATCAATAGTTAGCAATCTAGTTTATGATATATATCAGCTGTGCTGATAGGTGATATCATAATAAGTGATAAATGATAAGTGATGACGGTAATATATATCTCGCACACGTACACGATAAGGCGGCGGGCTCGGCAAAGCTCGGGGACTAGGACCAGGGACCAGGACCAGGTACCAGGGACCAGTGTTTTCGAATCGGCTATTTCATCCTACTACTTTATTTAAAATGATTAATTAATAGTTCACACGTGATTTGTTTAATTCGAGCTACATAAAGATCAAACATTACATATATGCATAATTATCGTTCATAAGGATTGAATTAGGTTGTTTATGACAGGTTAGATTCTTATGTTATAGATTACATTTGTCCACCGCTCGCACACGTACACGACTATATTTCCCACTTCGCCTATCCCGGGATAAGTTAGGGTAGTTTCATGTAGGTGAGACTAGGAAAATCAAATATTAAGAAAAAAAAAATTAAAGGTTATGATCGTCTATGACTTCATCTGCTCACGGTGAAGATGGAGTAACCTTTAATTTTTTTTTCTTAATTTTTAATTTTCCCAGTCTAACCTACAGTCTAAGAACTTCTTCTTCTTGTCGTATCGGTCTTCATATTCCCTTCGCTCCCCAGTAAGCCGCAATTTGTATTGCTTTGTCTGAAATTTTATGCGTCAAAAAATCTTCCTTTCTACACTTATTCGGTAATTGTGGGCTTACAAACAGATGGTCCGCATCCTGTTCCCCACCACATTCGCATTTCCCTTCATTTTTCAATCCCCATTTTTTCATATTACTCGCTGTCCTTCCAGTTTCGGTTCGTAATCTATTTAGTGTTTTCCATACCGACCATGGTAGATGACTTCCGGTTGATAAGCTTTCCTTCGGATCCTTCCATAGCAGTGAGTTACGCTCTTTCATTGCCTCCTTCCATAAGTCTATTCTTGTTGCTTCAAGTGTTTGTGATAGGCTAATTATTGTCTTCAAAAAATTTTTCCTTGATTTGAGCCGGCTCCCCATGGTTTTACCTCCATATAAAGGATGTCTTAAGTCTAATTCTTGTTTTGTTTTCTCTACCCTTGCTGCCACCTCTCGCCTTATATTAGGGAGTGCTATACCTCATAGTACTTGTACTTTCTGAACTGGTGTTGGTCTCAGACACCCCGTAATTAATCTGTTAGTTACATTTAGGGGTTATATCCTTTCCGCCATCTACCGCTGTTAAATGATGGTGGGAGTTTAGCATCATGTATTAAACTCATATTGTCCCTTTCTGCCCAATCTTCGACATTTTCACCATCTTCATTGTTCTCTGTGTATCCCCACATCACATTATGGCTATTAAAATCTCCTATTACAATTTTTATATTTCTTTCCCTGTAGTTCTCAGGTTCTTCAAATTCAAATGATACATTAGGGGGCTTATATATTGATGTTATGGTGCATTGTTTTATGTCTATTGTCATAATTTCTATATTGTTTTTGTCTGTGATCCCTGTCGATATTATATCCAAATCAGGTTTAGTAAATATAGCACTTCCGTATTTACTGTGTGGCCTTTATAACCACTAGCAGTGTTGGGAAATATCTAGATAAAAATTATTTATCTTTTATCTTATCTAGATAAATTTTAGCTAAGTTATATTTATCTTTATCTAGATAGAATTCTAGTTATCTATGAGTACATATCTAGATAATTTATTTGTGAACTTCCAAAAAAAATTGTTATGTTATTTATATTTAGGTAATTTTCTGTATACCGTATAACTATTACACGGGAAACAAACGTTTGGTAAAATTTACTATCTGATAATAGTTATCATATCAGGTATTCCAATAAGAATGTTTATTATAAAACTGGAATTTCACATCGTAAATATTGAAACGATCTAAAAGTATAAAATTAAAAATATGTCATGTTGCTTAGTAACTTGAGGGAGCAACTAATTGTAGGTGTAGGAACGGATTCGAGGTTAATACAAAATATATATATATGACACGTCGATTAATATTTGTGTTTATTATATTATTAAATCACAACTAACAATGTGTTGCGACGTGACGGCAACGACTGACAGGCAAAAGCTGATCCGTCGTCCGTCGCTGGCCGGGCCGGCGGCCGTGCCGCAGGCGGCGGAGAGACCGGTTGTCGGTCGCGATCTCTCGGACGTCGATAGAGACGCCGCGGTCGTTGCAATAACGACCGCGACATAATAATAGCAAAATCGAAAACATCTATCGCTGCTGCCCGTATGACGATGGTCGTCTGCATTAGCTGATACTCATTTCATAGAATTGTGTATAAAATGTGAACAAATAATAATTAGCAATAGGTACTCATTGTGTTGAGCCGACGAAAATAAAACAATATTCATGGACACACAAGCATAATTTTATATAATATATATTATATACTTATATCTAATATATAAATGTGAAAATGAAAACCTTTGAGTGATATGTTCTCGGAAACTACTGAACTGATCCTTATGATTTTTTTTTAAAATTGAAGAGCTCATTGCGGAGAAGGTTTATGGATTTTGATAGATTCTCTAACTTTAAAAACAAAGGAGTTATCAATTATCATAAATAATGACCAGTTACGTAGACTGGGTGGGTGAGGTTCGCGGTACGGCAACGGACGGCGGCTAGACGTGGCCGCCCAAACTTCCCCTTCCATATCACCGTTGTGCGATATGATAGTTCATATCGTTATTCGTTGCTAACTTAAATCAATACCATAGATTAAATATATAAAATAACACATTTATAATGTGTATAAAATGAGTTCAGTAAGAGAAATATTATTGTTTTCTGATCAAAAAAATGTGTCAATTAAACTTTTTTCCAATGCAGAAATTGATCAATATGTTCTCAAATTTAAATATAGGTATCTCGTATCAAACATTCACTGGTATATTATAATTACTTGGTGTATTGTATAGATATTGCAACACGCCTACCTCGTTTATTAAGACTTTAAGTGGCTGTCGATATTAATACCTAATTCCATCCAGTTAAGGAGTAGCTGGTTAGCTATTCCCACTACACGAACCGATGTTGTGAACCGGGTTGTATAGGACTGCCTTTGTGAAAAATTAATCCGTTTTCCAGAAAGGTGTTTGTTTATAATACTGTTAAATTGTTCGCAGATATTATTATCTACGTTCATTAATAAGCTGTCTGCGTTATTAGCTAAACGACTAATAATTTGGCTAAATTCTTGTATAAGACCCGACTTGTTTGCTAGTGTAAAATAATTAGTTTCATTCAATTTTGAACCCTTACAAAAGTATTGTTCACATTGTCTATGATCGCCAAGAATGTGTAAAAAACTATTCGTTATATCTTTTCTTAAACCTAGTACAATTAAATAAATGTAAAATATTAAAAAAAAATCAGTTTGATGTACCTATACATAAACGGAACCCGTCAAATTAAAATTACAAACCAAATATTTTCTGAGCTTTTGTTTGATTTTCTAATTTATTGCGATACTCAATTGCTTTAGTAATAGAACATCTAAATCGTAACTGATTGCTCTTTATGTGATTTCTCAATGCTATAGGATAATTAGTATTTTTAATCATGGCAGCTAATTTAGTTCCGTAATTACGCAATAGATGATTGCGACATTCAATTTTTTCAACTAATAGATTAGGTCCATATGGCATTAATTCACGTAACCGTTTGGTGACACTAGAATCTCCATCACCTAAAACGAATTTGCGGTTTATCATTTTTACCAAAAAAAAAAAAAAAGTTCGTGAAGAAATAGTTATCATATGACTCATATGTCATGAGTGATTAGTATCCAATAGCGTAAAAATTTGAACTTCAATGTTTATAAAAACTAATTTGACTCTCAGGTAGAAATATTTTTGTTTTTAAATAGATTGAAAATTTAAAAAAAAAATCTTAATCTAAATTTTTAAATCTTAAGTATGAATAACAAAAATTGTATGCATTTTTAACTAAAAAATAATATAGAACAAGACACTAAAAACTCACATCATTGTACAATTTAAATTTAAAATTAGGTAACTTCTATAATCCTATTATATCGTAAAGTTAATTTAATATATTATACAATTAAATACAAATTTACCGATTAATTTATTGAATTTAAGACCATGTATTTCTACGCTTCGTTTGAACCCTTCAGCTATTGCATCAGCTTCCATACTAGTTGCTCCTTTAGTCCAATTTAAAAAACACTTATGGTCAGGTACAGTTGTCTTTTTATTAGCAGCTCTTTGACATAATACGCAATAGCGATTACGTATACCAATAAACAAAATTTTTTTTGATTTGTAGCCTATTATTGTAGCCTGAAAACAAACATAAATAATATAACATTATACAAATACAAATTTGTATAAAAATATTTTGTTTTTTTTTTAAGTTATCATTTACTTACGACTCCAGACAATGCGTCATATTTGGTCTTATAAGACCGTTTTGACCATTGTCCGTCAGCTATCACGGTACACATTGGTACACCATCATCATCAAAACAACCAGTTTCAATAGCAAACTTTCTTTCCTCCTCCCCTGCAAGTTTCATCTCTTGTAATGCAGCATCGTGTATCGTATCACCCATTTTGGAGAGAACTAGACCGTATGTGGTGTTTGACATACAAGGAATATCTAATGATGCTGATAATTCTGATAACTGAGAATATCCAATACCAGCTGCAATTGTACCACTAACAATAGCTTCATTTATTGGAATGCATGAAGAAGGCACCTTTTCTTCCGAATAAATTATTAATTCACAGTTACACATTTCGCAAGAAAAATTGAACGAAGACCTAAAACCACTCTGCTTTTCAGATACGAATTTCATATCCAAAAAAGTACAACCAAAACCACCGATGTGTCGACTTTTTTTGATTTGTTTGAATATAAACATAATATCAACAATACGTCTACCAAAACATTGTTTTAAAGAATTCCTAGATGTCAAAAATAAAATTATTATTACATATAACTTTTACATGAAAATGTAAGACTTACTCTTCGCT
>NW_019104465.1:0-53487 GCF_001856785.1 Myzus persicae
GCTGTCGCCGACGCCAATTCTAAATTTTTAATGATCGACGTTGGTTCATTCGGCAAAGATAGTGATGGCAGTGTTTTGTGTAATACATCGTTTTATAAACGTCTTGAAAATGGTACTCTTAAGCTACCGAGTCCATGAAATTTACCGAATTCAAATCAAAAAGTTCCATATGTATTTATTGGAGACGAAGCTTTTCCGTTGAGAAATAATATTATGAGACCGTTTCCAAGAAAGCAGTTGGACGACCACAAATCATATTATAATTATCGACTTTCAAGAGCAAGGATGACGGTCGAATGTGCTTTTGGTATTGCATCTTCGAAATTTAGAATTCTTCTTAAAGCAATAGAAACTAAAGTCGAAAATGCAGATCACATCGTTAAAGCCATTTGCATATTACACAATGTGATAATTGATAAAGAGAAAGAAATATCGTCATGTCAAAATCACCTGTCAGACTATTTGAATAAAAATGTACGTGAAAAAAATAATGCTATGTTGGGACTTCATGGGGGTAGAATGTAGATCCAATAACCGTGCTTCGCGTTCTGCAATTGATGTAAGAAACACGTTTGTAGATTTTTTTAAAATGAATAAATTAGCGTAAAAATAAGTGTTTATAATAATTGCAAGGTATGTAACTTATTATTTAAATAATTAGTTTATTTTATTATTATGTAAGTAGAATTTTGCATAGAATTTCTATCAATTTCGTCATATCTTATGTTAAAGTTTTGATTGATAAGTATTTTATACTTAAGATTATTTTTCCTAAACAAATATAATATTAGTATAAGTTAATTGTACTTTTTATTTTATATATTCTAGCCTCTATGTCTTTGTATCTAAGTATTTAATATAATGTGGTCAATCAAATAAGTATATTAAAATATACAATACGTACTTGTCATTTTTGTTATTTTAGCTACTTCATCCCATGCCTTGTCAGAAACTACCCTGTCTTTAAATTTTTTGTCCCATTTATTCCATAGAACTTTTCTTTTTTGTACTTCTGAAATTAATAACTCCATGGATACGAATGAATCGCACGACGCAACGACCAAAAACAAACTATTTTGTTTTTCAATTCGTACGACTAAACGCATACGAAAAATCGGACGCATCGGTCGTATTTGTCGTGTCACGTAGGCCACTTCCGTTTGTTTGGGTTATTTTGTTTATTTTAAGAATCGCATCGGTCGCGTCGTATAACGATTATCGCATTTGTCGGATTCACCTAGGACACAGCGTTATAGTAATATTTTAGTGCGATAATATTTTCGGCGGTGACATGTGATTTTGTATTTACAGAGTGACGAGTTCGATATTTACGTCTTAAAATAGCTAAAGAAATTCTGACTGACAGTTATGATTCTGAAGTACTTTTTATTAGTATTAGTAAAATAAAAATTATCGCATTAGGTATTATTATTTATTTTTATGGATACATCTTGTAAATAAATATATAATTTTAAGAGTAATATAACTAAGTATTATTGTTGGTCAGTGCCTCGGTGTCGTTAAAGTCAAATTGTACAGGTGTGGTCCATCATAGAATTAATATTCATCCAAGATCGGTGGGAGTGTGCGCTACTGCCCCTTCATAAACAATTTTATCGCATCGCCATATCAAACTACCACGAAGCCACCACAGGTTCTTCAGATTTATAAAACCTCCATTTTTCGACAAAATCGATCATGTTTATTTGTTGTAATTCAAAAATGAATAATCGTAGAAACATTAAATTTTATCAAAATATAACCATTTTATTTACAAGATAAAATTTTCAAAACATATTGATACTCTTTTTGAGCTTTATTTGTAATGATGAATATTTAAAAAAAAAATTATTGTAGATAAATAATTTTTTAATTCTGTCAAGTTCATTGTGAATCTACAATGAATTTTTTATGAAAAAAATAGTTTTTTTTAAATGTTTATTTTAAGTTCAAATTTGGACGAAATTACATATTAAAACCAAGAATAACGATTTTAGTTATTTTATTGTAATTTAGAAATATTATTCGTTTGTACTTGATACTTTTAGAGTAGGTATATTATTATATTTTATACACACCATTGTGACATTTTTAAATACAATTTTTTTAGACAATCGTCTCAAGCTACGAATAAATAGATAATTAATAAAATTAAAAGAACTTACTTCAATAGACCACTCGATCGGTTTTCTTTCCTTGGCAGGTTTAATAATTGATTGAGCTTGACAAGCAACTTCAATTGGTACTTGAATCGGTAGAATAGGCACAGCGTATTCAGTATTGTAGGAAATGCCTAATTCTAGTAGTTCCGACGACTCTGGACCATACTAATGTATAATATCATGATCATAAAATATTATTGTATTCACTTATAGAAATGAGACCAGTAGATACCAGGTTCAAGAAAGTACTATAATACTGAGAATTTAATTTACATTTACCTGATACATTGTTACAAGACTGAAACACTAAACAAGATAGTTTTGAATTTTAAATACGAATTATAAAATAAACACTAGATATTACAGTATTACTTTACAGTTTACACTAACCATTTCACTATAAGAAATCACAAATCTGAAATCACTGACGGTTAACTGAAAAAACAACGTATGGAATAAAATGACTCCATCGTTGTAGTCGTGTCTGACGCTCGTTCATATTTCCGACCTGATAATACATGCAGCAACGCAGGGAAAACCAAGCTTTTTATTTATAATCTATGGAGTTTATGTTAATAGATTTCCGAGTAACGTAGTTCGGTGAAATTAAAAGTTACAGTGGTTCGATTAAGATTCGTGTTGTTAAAGTGATGTCATTGTTTCTTAATCCAACAATGTATTGGTATTGTTTTAACCATAATTGAACAAATTAATATTTTTACATGATTTTAACACCAAGTTAACGTAAATACAACTAGTTTATTGATAGTTGATTTAAATAAATGCAGCATTTAAAAGTTATTTTCTTCAATTTTACAATAAAAAAATGTTGTTTTAACTACATATAAATTAATAAACCAACATCAATTTTTTACTATTTTAACTATATAAATTGTTGAACTAAAATGATAATTCAGTTTCATATTAGTGTTACCTTAACTATCCTAAGCACATAACTTAAAATTTAGTTGTACAACAATTTATGTAAAAGTTAAATTAACTACAAATTTCTATGTGTGTTCCAACTGTACAACACACCCATTCACCACTCCACTATACGAATAAAAACATAAACATTAATTGTGATTATTCAAGTTTGATGTCTCCATCAAGATGTTAAATGAATGGGTGGAAAAAGTTTCATGAAAAATTAATTGTTTTTATGATAGTGTCGTGAATTGTGAAATGTTTTTTCGCGGTTCGGTTGTCGCTGAATGATTTGGTTAGAACATAATATGGGAATGACGATTGCCCGTGTGAAGCGACGGTCGTAGTACGGGCTAAGTGGTTGAATTGATGTTAATATTATGTTTATTTTAAACCTTAATAAAAGTGTTTCCTACTTGTAAAATCCTAGTTTATTAAGTCTTCAGTTTTCTTACCTTTTTCTAGAAACTGTGATTTATGTGATCTATATCCAATGAAGTTTACTTAAAACCGAATAGCTCTTCGGCACATAATATTCTATATGATATACCTATAAAAGTCAAGGAGGTTTATTTAAATTGAATAGCGCTCCGATATCTGAGGTCTGAATAGTTGTTCTAAATTGAAGGGAAGGACGTAGAATCGACTACCTAGTACACACTGTCGTACTTCCGTCTATCTGTAAACTAACAGCCCTAAATTCAGATTGAATTTATTCTAGAGAGGACCATTATTCATTATCTTAAAGGGCACGAAGGTAAGGCACATAGTAAGTTTTATTTTGTGTCACTCTTAAACGAGAATTCCACAAGGTAATTGTATAGTTTCTATCGTGCAGAATATTGTTCTGGTTTGGTATACGAGTATTATAGTCAAACATTTCTTTTCCAATATCCTTCAAACATTATCACTGTTAACTATTTATCCAGACATCATTACTATTTATCTTTCGTCTATACGACCATTGTAATGGACAGCATATAGGTGCCACACCTAACGTGGGAATGTGACGCCGTCACGGTATTTAAGATAGGAATTTATTGTATTCAATTAAATTTCATTTTGTGTGAAAGACACAAAATATGCGTTTTTACTAAAAGTAGAAACCTATCAGGCATTAAAGTATGTCGTTAAATGTAATTTAGAATTGCAAACTATGAGTTTATACTAAGGAACACATTAATTTTTTTATTAATTTATTAGGATAATGACACGTGTGGCAATAGTACGAGGTTCTATTAATATGTGAGTGACATGAGTATTTGACCTTAATTCGTCCACAAAAACTAAGCACAAACTATCTTATGTGACTATTTGTAAATGCCTATATTTATGAGAGAATTATTGCTTATTACTTATTACTTATTACTTATTACTTATTACTTATTTGATGTGTACCTATTTTACAACTTACATTTAGGTACTTGTACATACTGATTTATATATTTTAAAAACATTTTAATTATAAACATTATAAAGCTGAAGTGTTTGTATGTTAAGACATTCTAATCTCAAAAACGACTGGACTAAATTCAATAAAAGTTATATTAATAGACTTCGAAGATGTTTGTATATTATTTCTTAAGCTTCCAGTGGTTATTATGGGGTGGCTCACAAATCACAATTACATTTTGTTTTGGCTAAAAAAATTTAATATTTTTTTGTTTATATTTATAATTGCACATTGCTTAAAAAAAAACAATTTAAAAAAAAATTGGTATGGACCCGCCGCTTCGTGTGTTACTGTGCAAATATTTGTTAAAATAAAATAAAATAATGTTTGCTTAAACTAAAACCGGTCTATGATAAAAAAAAAAATGGCCATTTTATACTAGTTAATTTTTTGCCGGGCGAAGTTAGCTAATGCAGCGAGTATGAACCTTCGTACATATGAACTATATTTGAAGACGTAATTTCAGTATACCATTAGGTAACCACATTAATTTTCAATTGGGAATTTTTAATAGGTACTGTAGAAAAATAATATTATTAATAAGTATTTAACAGAATGGATAGTTCATAGTTTATACAGTAATTTGCTGATGATACAAGTTGTACGCTAGTGCGAAATACTTTATAGTGTTGTATTTTTATATAGTTCATTATTTCACGTAGTGACTATGCTGCCTATAAGACTTTGTCATTTTAACAAAAAATTGCACAATGATTTCCCATTATTATTAAAAATGTATTTTAATTTTATGAATTTTGGTGTCCCGGATATGATATACATATTATAAGCGTTAAAATACGATTACTATAAATAAATCGTATAGTCCGGCACCATTGAGGTGATGATTATATTATACCTAATGTTTGAATTTCGATAGTTAATAATATTTTTTTATAATAATTTAAATTCAATATAGCTAATAAAATTATCAAATTGTTACGGACCAGCCATTTTTGGGGGGGGGGGGTGCTTAGCCCATTATCTCCCCTCTTGGATAAGCCTAGGTGATTTCACATTATTAACATACTCATTACCACAAAGGATCAGTTGTAACCATTTCTTAGAGACTTAAAAACTGGTTACTAAGCAACTTTAACTCGCGCCTACTGGCCTGCAACCAACTTTGCACTACTGTTAAACTGAAAGTATCCCATTATGCTTGTGCCATGTCTAATACATATAAACTCCTCATCATTTTTGGACACAAATTTAAATGTTATAATATTCGCTCAGTGTTCTTTCACGTTTTCTTTGGAAAAAGTTGACCGTTTTTTGCATTTTAAAATCCTACATTTGTATAAAAAATGCGCGTGCGATCAGGTGTTGTTGTTGAGTCTGATCTCTTAAAGTATTTTCAATTAAGGACCATTTTTCAACATCTCAATAAATGTATTAAGGTAAAAATATCATACATTATATCTTATCGTCATATTTCGGACCACACAGCGCACAAACGCGATAATAGTTATTCGGCACGTGTCAAGGTCACATCGCACTCTCCGTGTCATTAATTTAATACCAGTAATAACACGGAACGGCGTTATCTTAAATTTGTAACCTTCCCAATCACATATTTGCGGCAAGTTGTTTTGCCTATACAAGTCATTCAAGACAGTATTTTTATTAATTGTCTAGGAATTTACCTATTTCGGCTTGTCATGAACCCGACACCTAAATCCAATTCTTCGTCTAAAAGTAGCCCATTATGAAGTGGCCCTGTTCTTCGTAGTGTCTCAATTAGTAGTACATCTACTTTGTTGTCTAAGTGGACAAATAAAACGTACTCTAATGATGACCTTATGAAAGCCATTCTTGAAGTACAAAATTCTCAATCAGTACAATTTCAAGAACTCTGTGGATGCTTAACCTTTTTAAAAAATGACATCTCTAAAGTTATAAACGAGAACATGGCACTTCGCATAGAATCATCCTGCTCGAGTGGCTCAGTTAGAATCAAAACCGGTTGTTTTTATTAGTACAACGGTATCGGATACTACCACATTTTTTCCCTGTATTTATATCCATCGACTAAGATGCACGGCTTGCCTTTTTCTGTTTAGAATTTTTTTTAAATTTATAGATCCATTTTAATAATTGACACACTTTTTGACACTATACACGATATACTACATATGTTCACTCTATACGCGTTACAAATTGCGAATGAAACATAAATACCAACATCCAACACCGATATGATGATATCGCTTATTAAGAAAATTTTATCTTTATTATCTTAATTTATTGCTTTACACCAAGTCGACGATCAGATAAAATTATAAAAATAAATATAAATACCAATGCTCACTCGTTCAATTTTGTATATGTATATAATATCATCAAACAAATAATATTGAGTATATTGACTTTAATATAATTTATAATACTATATATTTTCATTTTATTATGTATATCGTATATGTATATTTAATATGTATATGCAATGTATCGACTGATGACTATGTCAATACAATTTTTTAATTATTATTATGATTTTATTACCATTATTTTTATATGAACAAAAAAAAAAATATCGACTATGACATATTTAATTTAGAAGGCCAAGCCAACGATTGTTAACAGTCCTAAGCCTGTAATGACTGGGAAGGAAAATTGTGAATTCGTGTATATGAAAATGTATTGTATGTATACATTATTTTATGTTGTATATAAATTATTATATATAGAATATAGTATATAGCAGGGCTTAAAACCGGTAACCGGTTTGTAACGAAAACCGGTAAAAAACCGTAAATTTGAGAACCGAAAACCGATAACCGCTTTTAGTTTTGGAATGCTGGAAACGGTTATTGGTTATCGGTAATCAAGGTAAATATCTAAATATTAACATCAAAGCGGTTACCTCGTATTTTCAATCCCGGTTTTATAACCAAAACCTATTCCCGACCAAAAAATTAACGGTTTTTTAGTGGAATTTAATACTTGAATTATGTAATGATTACAATGTTGAATTTAATTTCCCAGCTATTTTTAAATTTTTTTCCCCAATTAACTGCCGTCGAGTATTGCTTATCTGTTATGAATATCACATATACATAGGTATAATTGTATAACTATATATTATAAATACCATCATAAACATCGTCGTCGACCGCCGTCCTCGCGCGCTGATTCCTATTGGCTATTTCGAAATAGTTGGTGGAATAGGGGCTTAGTCCATTTAGTATTTAGTATTTGAAGGGTCCGGTGCAATAACAAGGTATCTCCACTTTTTTTCGAAATGCATGTTTTAACATATTCTAATAGTGGAAAAATTTGTCTACATTTCGGTGCAATAACGATATATCTCCAACTATTAGATACGCTAATATCATACAAAAGGAGATATCTGGTTTTAAATGTTCTGGGCAAGAACCAGGTATCTCCGGAGATATATGGTTTTTGTTCCGAAAGTTGTCAACACTGTCATTACACATTTGCCCACCAGCAAGACATTGATAATATTATTATTTTGCAGTTACTAGTAAGGTCAGTAAGTATTGTTCTAAGGTAAGGTATAGCTTATCAGTTATCAATTGTATCGGTTATTTTAAATCATAGACTTTATTAATATTACGCTATGTTCTAAAATATTTGTTAATATTGTGTATTTGTGTTATATTTTATATTGACATGTCGTTCAGTCATTGTGAGTCGTGAACCGAAATGTTGTTTATAGTTTTCTAAGTTTTTATTTATTATTATTCAACATTTTAATATTGATTCTGTTTATAGTTGTTTATTTTGTTATATAAAATCATGAATGATATAGACATTAATGAATTTCTTAAGGACTGCGATGAGTTTTCTGATTTTGATGACGATATCGTAGATCCTGACTTCGTTATACCTAACCAGGAAAATAATTTATCTGATAACCAAGATGATAATATGGAAGGTATATTATGTTTAGATTCTGACGTTGAATGTGAAAATCAAATCTACCATGATACTGAAAATGACCCAGTGGCTACAGAAATAGTAATTATCGAGGCTACAGATAGTTCTGACAGTGAAAGTGTGCCTACAAGAATAGGGAAGAAGAGGAAAAAAAATAATGCAACTTGGAAAAGAAATATCTCAAAAAATAATAGAGCCGAAGGTAATTCATATCTAAGTATAAATAACAAAAAACAGGTACCTAAACGTACCACTGGGCCACCGTGTAAATGTATTGATAAATGTTTCACCAAATTATCAGATAGAGAAAAATTGTTAGTTCTTGAAACTTTTAATTTAATAAAAAATAAAGAAAAACAAGATACGTACCTGTGTGGTCTTATGTATATTAAACATGTTCAAAGACGTAGACCAAAAGAAACAGGGATAAATATTATCAATAAACAATTTTCATCTAGTTATAAAATACGTATAAGTTCTAAAGAAATACCAGTTTGTAAAACTGCTTTTTGTGCATTGTTTGGTGTTGGGAAAAGTGTTATTGATAGACTCATAAAAAATTTAAAATCTAATATACCTAGTCCAATAGATTATCGTGGTAAGCATCAAAACCGACCAAATAGAATTACTGAAGATGTCTTGTTTAAAATTAATACTCATATTAATAGCTTCCCAAAATGTGAGTCAAATTATAGTCGAAACGACAACATGAATGTTAAATATTTATCACCAAATCTAAATATTTCAAAATTATATAAACTTTATTTGAAGGAGTATGAACCTGAACATTTTGAATAAATGCAAAAAGGTGAAAAGATAAAACCTATCGTCAAACAAGATTTTTTTTATGACTATTTTAGAAACAATTTTAATTTATCCTTTGGTACACCAAAGACAGACACCTGTCAAACTTGTGACAAGCTTAAAGTATTAATTAGTGATGAAACTGATGTAGAAAAAAAACAAGAGTTCGAAGTTGAAAAAGATATCCATTTAAAGAAATCGGAACTGTTTTACAATGATTTAAAAATGTATGCTAAAGAAGCACAGTCAAATACAAATATTGAAGTCTTATCATTTGATTATCAGCAGAACATGCCTCTTCCCCACATTCCATGTGGAGATGTTTTTTATAAACGACAGTTATGGGTTTTTAATTTTTGCATATATTCTGCAAAGACTGGGCGATCATATCATTACATGTATGATGAATCAAGCGGAAAAAAAGGACAAAATGAAGTGATGAGTTTCCTCTACCATTTTTTAAAAAATATTCTTTCACCAGATGTAAAAAAAATCTATATTTTCAGCGATAACTGCAGCTCTCAAAATAAAAATATAGGATTAGTTCAATTTTTTTATACAATAGTTCAATCCAAATGTTTTGGTTTGGAGAGCATTCATCATCGCTACCCAGAACCAGGGCACAGCTTTCTTCCATGTGATAGATGTTTTGGAAGAATTGAAAAAAAAATAAAAGAAAAGTAGAAAGAATATTTATTCCAGAAACTTATAAAGATATTATCCGAGAAACCTCACACAAATTCCACGTGATTGATGTATCACAAGATATGATATTTAATTTTTCAGATTATACTAAAATATTGTACAAAAAAACAATAACTAGTATTGATAAACAAAAGTTTTGTATTATGTTCTACAGAAGTATAGAATACAAACAAGATGGTTTATTTTGCAGTGTAGCTGCAAATTCAACTGCAAAAGAAGAATTTCATCCTGAAAAAAAAGGTGCTACATTGAAGATGATAGAAGAAAGATTGACGAAACTTCATTATGGAGTAATACAAATTAAAGTAGCAAAATTCAATGATGTTCAAGATCTTGCAAACAAAATATGTTCCAGCTAATAATATGTGGTTTTATAATAATCTTGTTAAAGAAATTAATGAAAACTTACCAAATGATGACTAAGAAAAAGTATTTTTATGTTCCTATATATACAAATAATTTGTGATTAACTAATACCTGATTATTAGTTCCTAATATTAAGCTTAAACTGTTTAAAAGATTTTTGTTATGTTTATTATATTTATGTTTTATTTGATTTTATTATAATCTTGTTAAAAAAATGATAACTCATCAAATAATTATTAATTTTAATTTATTAATTAAGTATTAATTTTTATGTTTTTATATACAAATATTTGGTGTCAACTAATACCACATTATAAGATCTTAATATTATGTTTCAACTGTTAAAAGGATTATTATTATGTTTATTTGTTTTTATACATGCTCAAGGTGTTATGTTATTTTCAATATTTGTTTCTTTTTGATTTATTATATTATATTGGGAGTTACAACAAATACATTTTTAGATATATTTTCTATTTATTTATTATGTGTTAATTATTAATATGCTATGGTACTAATATGCTCATGATTATATTCTAAAATGAAATATCCTACCAAAGTAGTTTTGATAAGTATTTTTATAATCGTAAAGGATATCAAAGCTACATTGATAAATGCATAAACCAAAGTTTTACTTATATTTTGGGTCAAAAAACCAGGTATCTCCTTAAAACACAAAGTTACTCAATTTAATCATTATAAAAGTTTGTGATCCAACCGATGATTTTGATTATAGGTATAAATTACACATTGCAAATGTTTTTTGAGATTATTCAATACATATGATGAAAGAATTTCTGAGATAAAAAAAAACAAAAAACAAGGATTTTAATTTTGGGGCAAAAACCCATGTATCTCCACTAAATTAAACTTTAATTAAATAATTAAAATTATTCAAATTTATTTAAAATAATAAAGTTTTATGGAATGTTATATATACATCCAAAGCATAAAAAATAAGTTTTTGAAACAGTAACATGATGAAAGGTGGGTCAGTAAAAACATTTTTTATGTCTCCTGAACAATTTAAAAAAGTGGAGATACCTTGCTATTGCACCGGACCCTTCATTTACGATATTTTAATACTGTCGTCTACTCGTCTGTCACAATTTATATTTTATACATTGGTCAATGATATTATTTTGAAGTTGTTGTTTAAAGTGTTTAAAGTGGTTAAGATTTAAATTATTTAAAGAATAACTACATATTATATTATACACGGAAATTAAAAATGAAGAACCCGGTTCTTGAAATGTATTTTACGTATGATATATATAAAAACAGTAGTAAATGTAATGTAGTGTGATGTACCAAGTATATATCTGGCAAGCATTCATCAAACTTGGAGAAACACATTTTTGCCCTTCACAAGCCTTCACAAAAATGAGTACAAAGATTTAACGCAGGCCAAGTTGGCCAAATCATTATACTTTGTTTTGGATACATTAATAAATAGTTTAGTATTAAATTATAACTCCCAGAGCCAAAACACTCCTGGTTCTGCATTTGTTATTTTAGTGTTTGCTCCAAAGGTCGGTCCAAAGGCTAGCGTAAAATGCTCGATCTGCAGACCCAGGTTTTGGAGTACTGTAATATATACATTGTGCAATATAACCAAAAAGTTCGGTGGTGTAGATTCGGACTGTGGTTTGTTGGCGGCCTCCGGTTCCGAAGTTGGCTCAGGGTGCTTGGCTAGCCGGTGTTGCTGGCTTGGCGTGTGCCCCCTGGTCTTCCTCTTCTCCTTCAGTTGTCGGAACTTTCGTTTGTTCCTCGCCAGCCGTGCCTCCGTCCTCGTCTTCACCACTGGTATGGGGGCCACCCCTGACGGCCCGGGTACAGGTTCCGGCTCCCTAGGTGTCGAAGGGTTGGGTGCACTCACCTGTCTGGTCGCTAGCTGTGATCGTGGCGGTCTCGCCGGTGAGTGGAGTGGTGGTCGTGGCTATTGTGGGTGTGCTGGGCCGGGTTGCGTCGGTTGTTGGGTTGCGGTTGCCGGTGGCTGTAGCTTGAAGCTTCTGCTGGATGTCCGCCCTCCTGTATGCCCAGCCACGGTGATATATGGCCGCCCTCACCCGATCCTGGAGTAGATGGTAGGTGGACATCCTGTTGACCTGGGCTGCCGTACGCGGCTCGTTCTGGTCCCCGGACACCAGCCCCTGCTGGTTGATCAGGTCCTCCACGCGTTGCCATTTATCTGCCTGGTTCATGTCTGTATATGTGGGTTAGCATAGTAAAACCTTTATTTATTTATGACCTGTGGGCGCGTATTTTAAGAATGACACATGTATTTTCCGTGAGGGTTGCTGGTCAGTGGGGAAAACTCCCTTTACAACCTGCTTTGCCAGTCGTACCGGTCTCCACCATTTTGGTGCGAACCTGGCTTGGAAATCCTTATGGGCTTTAGATAAGTGGTGTGCTTTGTAGTAAACTACGTCGCCCTGGCCGAACTTGATGTTTTGGCTCTGCTTGACCACTATCTTTTTGCCTAAAATTTGTTTTTCCCGCTCTACCCTCTTTTCCTATGATTTCCCGATTTGTACTGGTGTTGATTTGGACAGTGACCAGTCCCCGGGTCTTTTGCATTCTCTTCCGAGAACAAGGACCGCGGGCGGGTAGCCTGTCTGTTCGTTACACCTGTTCCGTACCGAAAATAGAATTGAAGGCAGTTTTGAGTCTTAAGATTTATGTTTGCCGTCTACCAGTTATGCGTGCAAACCTTTTTTTAAACCCTGATTACGGCGTTCGACTGGGTTGGCCCTCGGATGGTAAATCGGAGTTGTCCAACCCTGTGTTCCCCAGCGTTCTAACGCATTTTTCATTTCGTTTGACACGAACTGGGGGGGGGGGGCGTTATCACTGAGACAGACGCAGGGATAACCGAAACGTGAGAAAAGTTCTAGTGTTTAGATTATTGTTGTAGAGGTTGCTGTTCCTAGGGGGTAAGCCTCGGTCCACCTACTAAAACTGTCGGTAGCTACCAGTATGTATGTTTTTCCCTTACCAGAGAGTGGGTATGGACCCATGAGGTCAATACCATTAACTTCCCAGGGTTGTCGGGGGTTCTAGGTTGTATTGGATCGTTTGGACGTGCGTCAAGTAGTTTTGTACATGCGCATATGTGGCATGCAATTACATATAACTTTACGTCATTTTTTTTACCTTTCCAATAATACCGTTGTCGAACCGCCCGGTCCGTTTCCTTCCAACCTGGGCGATTGGACAAGACGTGATCGTGACACCTCCAAATCACATGTTGCGCTTTAGACTTTGGTATCACGATGGGTGTGTTAGGGCCGACATTTGCGTGTAAAAGGCCGTCGTAAAAGACATAAGTGTCGGCGCTCCTTGCGTTTCGCGTTGTGCCGCCTAACATGTGACAGGCCACCAAGTCGGAAATCATAGCGTCTTTGGACTGCTATTTTTCGAGTGTGGTAGCGGTGAGGGGGGTGTCGTCATTAGCGTGGTTATTTGACATAGAGAAGATGTTGTCGGCCTCGAGGTCAATGTTGGTTTTAATCGTTATGGGAGCCAATACCAATTTTTCTTCGAGTCGCTCTTCGTCTACCGGTGTGCCGGGTGCCGGATCGTGTGATAACAAATCCGGAGTTTCGTTTTGTATTCCCGGGACGTGTGCCGTACTAAAATCCAAATTAGCTAGTTGTAATGACCAACGTGTTAATTTTGAATTTTCGTCTTTGGCCCCATGTATCCACGTTAGTGCCAAATTGTCGGTTAGGAGTTCGACACGTCGGGTTTCCAGGTATGGACGGAATTTGTCTGTTGCCCAAATTACAGCTAGGCATTCGCGTTCGACGGCGGCGTACCTTGTTTGTGTCTCACTAAACTTTTTGCTTGCGTAGGACACTATGCGTCTTTCCTCCTGTCTGTCACCCCGTTGGAATAGTACCACGTCAGCTCCAATCTCGCTTGCATCGGTTTGCAGACAAAACGGTTTGCTATAATCGGGTGGGGACAATTTCGGTGATGTAACTAGCGCGTTTTTTATCGATTTGAAAGCGCGTTGTTCGTCATCTGTCCATTTCCACCTTACTCTCTGTTTCAATAAATTTGTTAGAGGTGCTATAGTGTCAGCGTAGTTGTCTACGAACTGACTGTACCAGTTGCACACTCCTAAAAATTGTCGTACTTCCCTAACCTTCCGAGGAACCCGAAAATTGTCGATGCAGACTAATTTTTCAGGTTGTTTTTGTATACCCTCCGAGTCTATAATGTACCCCAAAAATGAAATTTCGCGTTATCCAATTTTACATTTTTTTGTGTTGCACTTTAGTCCGAATCTCTTGAGACGCTTGAGAACTTTGTCTAACAGGGCCTGGTGTTCGTACTCGTTCCTTGAAAATACTACTGTATCGTTTTTTTTTTTTTTTTTTCCCTGTTTTAACCGATGACTCTGCTTTCGCATTGCTTCCGCGGCGACTACTGTATCGTCTAGGTAAACTCGTACGAACTCATCCTGGTACCCTCTCATGACTTCGTTCATGAGTCTCACGAAAGTCATTGGACTATTTTTGAGACCGAAGGGGAGGACTCGAAATTGGAAAAGACCTCTACGTGTGCGGAAAGCCGTGTATTTATATTTACATTTTCGTGTAAAGGCACCTGCCAGTACTCTGACCGTAGGTCTAAAATGCTGAAAATCTTTGCACTCCGCATTTGCCTAATCATTTTATTCAGATCTGGCATAGGGTACGCGTCGGATTCCGTCACGTCGTTAAGCCGCGTGTGGTCAATACAGAGACGAAAAGTTCCATCTTTTTTCTTTGCAAAATACTATCGGCGCGGCCCACGGTGAGGTGCTAGGTTCTTCAAGTCCCTGTAACTCCATATCGCGCACCATGTCGTCGATAGCAGTTTGCTTCTGCTGTGAGTAAGGGCATGGTTTAAGCGCGATTGGCGATGGGTCTTTAAGCAATATTTCGTTTTCGATTAATTTGGTACGTCCTACTTTTTCACTGAATACTACCGAAATATATTTTTCTACGTACATTTTAATTATTTGTTTTATTTAGTATTATTATTTTTTCCCTTTAACTGACAACATCGAAATAATTTTTATGCGGAATAGTATTAAATTCAGGGTAATTAAAAAAAATCTTTTGTATTATGAAAATATTTTTGACCCAACCTAACCTTTTTTTTTTTTTACATAGGTATCGGCAGCTAAGGGAGGAACGGACCTTTCGGTCATTTCACCCCTTAGTCACCATCGTTTATTGTATGAAAAAACAAATACAATTTATACATAATAGGTTTACACATAATAGGTTTACAAAGGATTGGGGGCCTCTAACCACCCTGGGGTGCTCTCAGGCATACAATAGTAAACTTAACTAATTTTGGCTTAACTAATTTTGAATGGCTGCTTGTCTTTGGCGTTCCTCTTGTTCTTTGCTGTTGATGACTTTGTGGATGAAGTCATTCATGGCTTCCCAGTTTTTTTTTGACTTCAGCATGGTTTCGATCATGTTTTCTGGCTCTAGTTGTGTTTCTGTTATATGCTCCAAGACGTTCCTGTGGTTGTACCATACGTCGCATACAAACACCGTGTGGAGCGCGTCGTCTTTGTGGTGTCCGCAGTACCAGCACTCGGGGGTATTCAGCTTCCCAAATCTATTCAGGTACTCCGCGAAGCAACCATGCCCGCTTAGCACCTGAGTTAGGTGGAAGTTCACCTCGCCGTACCTTCGGGTTATCCACCGCTTGATGTCTGGGATTAGGCGGTGAGTCCATTTTCCTCTGTTGTCATTGTACCATCGGTTTTGCCATTCGACCGTGATGTCTCCGTCTGTTGGGGGGTGATTCGGGTCCCTTCGCTCTTGGTGTAATCGTTGTCTTTCCTTGGCCATCAGGTCTAAGGGGGGGATTCCGGCAATGACTCCCACCGCGTCTCTGGACACCGTGCAGTAGGCGGAGACGAATCTCAGGTTCATGCGTCTCTGGATCTTTAGCAGCTCCGTCCATCCTGGAGGGCACATGTCGTTCGCCCAGAATGGAGAGCCATACAACATTATCGAGTGGGCCACACTGCTGAGTAGTTTCCTCTTCGTCAGCTTCGCCACACTCAGGTTTGGCATTATTCTGATTAGTCCTTTAACGACCTTTCCTGCTTTGGACGCAACTGTCTTAGCGTGATCCATGAACCGCCATTTGCTATCTATTTGTATGCCCAGATACTTGATGCAGCTACTAGATGCCACGCTGTGGCCGTCTATTATGATGTTCATTTCGTTGTGGGTCCTCGTGTTTGTTATAATCATGGCCTCGCACTTGTGCACCGATAGTGATAGCCCAGTTCTCGTGAGCCAATCGTGGACCTTCTGTGCCGAGCTGCAGAGCAGTTGCTCTAGCCTGATGGAGTCGCTTGCCTTCGCAACGAGTGCGACGTCGTCTGCGAATGCCAGGAACTCGACGCCGGGTGGCAGACGTGTTCGCAGAAGACCGTCGTATAGTATGTTCCACATGGTGGGTCCGAGGACTGACCCCTGTGGTACTCCGCAGGTGACGACCATCTCTTTCTCGATTTCTCCTGTCTCATAGCACAATAGTCGATTTTCCAGATAGCTGTGGATGATCCGTTGGAGGTATCCGGGGACTTCCTTCTCACTGATTTCCTCCAGTATAGCGTTCCATGGAGCGGAATTAAAGGCATTTTTAATGTCCAGTGTCAGTATGCCCACTTTTGATTTGTCGCTTTTGACTGTTGCCCTTAATACGTTTAGGGCGTCGATAGTATACCGCCCTTTTCGGAACCCGAATTGTCTGTCGTGTAGCCGTCGTTGGTGTCCAGGTGTTGCCTCAAACGATTGTCCAATACCTTCTCGAAGAGTTTTCCGAGGCAATCCAGAAGGCAGATGGGCCTGTAGGAGGACGGGGCATCTAGAGGTTTGTCTCCTTTTCTAATGAGGATCAGCCTAGCTTTCTTCCATGTCTTCGGGAAGACAACGCTGAACAGACATGTATTGTATACTCTGGTCAGTAGGTCCGGGTTTAGCGACACGATTATTTTCAGGACTTCATTCGGAATGCCGTCCGGGCCAGGGGAGATGTTGGCCTTCAGGCTTCTGGCCGCGATGATGAGCTCCGAGTGGTCGATCGGTTGTATTTGCTCACCGCTAACCGTAGTTGGAGGGAGTTCGGTGTCGCTTCTGATGGGGTGCTGGGGAAACAGGCCATCCACGATGCGTTGCAGTCGTCCTGGCGTGTTTAGTTCGGGGATCGGTGATGGTCTTGCGAGTTTGCCCATGATAAGCTTATAAGGCAGGCCCCATGGGTCGCTCTGGACTAGGTCGCAGAGATTTTTCCAGGCGGCTTCCTTGGCCCTCTTTATAGCTCGAACTAGGTCTCGTTTAGCAGTCTTGGCTTCTTGTTCCTCGGCTACGCTGGCAGCGGAAACGTGTAGTTTTCTTTTTCGTTGGAATACTCTGCGGAGGGAGTTTATCTCTGGGCTCCACCAGTGGACGGATTTTCTAGGATGCTATCCCGTGTAGATTGGTCTGCAGCATGATTGTATAAGTTCCTTCAGCGACAGCGCCTTTTGCTCGGCGTCAGTGGAGTCGAGGAATGGGTGGCGGGTTTCCGGGGCGAGTGCCATATTGGCGTTGAAATGGCCCGTGAGGAGGATTTCCGTATTCGCACTCCTAATGCTAGCTTAAAGTCTGCTGGTGAAGTCTTTGTATTCTTGAAACGTGCTGTTTGGAGACCAGTAGCAGGAGTATATTCTTAGGCCGCGATCGCACACCCATCTGAAACCCGCTTCCGTACAGCCCTCATTTTCTAGCCTTGTTTTCTTCACGTTGACGATGGCTGCTTTGTTTGTTGCGTCAGCGTACCAGTGGGGGCCCTCGACTTTGTTGTACTCACTGACGAGCACGAAGTCTGCAGATTTTTCTAATGCTGTCTGGTGCATTAGGGCCTGAGCCGCTTTGCAGCAGTTCAGGTTTATCTGCAGTACTGCAATCATTACTGTGTTGGGGCTCTGGGGAGGCTAAGGGAGGCCTGCTCGCCGTGTGCCTGGGCCTTCTTGTGGGAAGTGCATCTGCTGCTGCCAGGATAGTGATCCGTGGGTGCTTTGTTGTCCTCGCAAGCTACACATCTGGGCGGGTTGCTGCACTCTGCCACTCTGTGCCCAGTTGCTGCACACAGACTGCAGGCGTCGCGGCGGTCTATCCCGATACACTTGGCCCTCGTATGTCCATAGCCGAGATAATTGAAACACCTTTTGACCTTTTCGCGTAGACAAACTTTGGCCCAGACCAAACCTATGCGCATCTTGCCCGCTTTGATTGTCGGTACGTCGACAGATTTCACAGTTGCGGTGGCTCTCCTCGTGCCGTTGGGGGCTGGTCTTACGTTCTTGATTCTGATTGAATTATCCGTAGCTGGCAATCCAGCTGCTTTTTTTAGGGCATCAGCCACCTCGGAGTCGGTGGTCACTCCGTCTAGCCCGGTGATGTCCAGGTCGACGTAGCTGACCGGTCCTCTGACCGTTGCTCGATCTCCTAGCGCGTCCCTGATAGCTGTCTCGAGGCCTCTCCTCTTGGTCTCGTTCTGGTGACTCTGATCAGAACTTGGCCGCCTTTGCTCTCAGAAATAGAGGTAATGTGGGCCCCCGTCTTGTCGACGTCAACTTCCTTTCTCACTGCTTGCAGGATGTCTGCAAATGTGTGATCCGTGCCAGGCTTGATGGCGATGGCGTCTGGCGGAGGACGTCTGGTGGCCTGTCTAGTAGTGTCTACGGCCCTCTTCGTTGGGGAGACTTGTCGCTGTAGGCTTGCGTGGCTTTTTTTTGTTTACCACGGTCCATTCGCCGACGACAGGGTCCTTGGAGTCTGGCTCAGAGCTAGCTGTGGCCCGGGGTTGCATTTGGTTGTGCTGCCGCTGTTGGGGCTTGTTCGGCCTATGGGGTTGCTGCAGTTGTTGTCGCGGGTTTAGTCCACTTGTAAGCCAAGTTTTCTCCACCTTTTCGGCCAGCTTTGCAATTACTTCGCCCTGGGTTTTTACCATCTGCCGAAGACCCTCGATAGCTGCAGGTATCTCGAATCGGGAGCGATCTGGTGAAGGGACGTCGTCCTCCGAAGTCAGTATTACTCCTACTACGTTTTCATTGAGGAGACTTGTCTTGACCTCTGTTTGAATGCCCCTGCTCGAGGTACTCACCTTCGTTTTATCCTGGTCTGTTTGAATGCCCCTGCTCGAGGTACTGGCGCAGACTTTGCCGGTTAGTCTTCCCCATTGTATCAGTCATCTGACGCCACTCGACAGCTGTGCAATGAGCGCCTTAATTTCCCTCTTCGTGTTTAGGGCAGCAGCCACTTCGTCGTCTAGCCCCTTCGACAAGTTGTACACTTGCTGTAGGTGTTTGAGGAAACGGGCATTAGCCTCTTCCGTGGCGGCCACTACCGCCTGAGGGTTCGTTTCCTTGCTGGTGCCCGAGGACATCAGCTTCGTCTGAAGCCTAGGGCTGGAGCTCCTCTGCGTGGAATCTGACGCTGCAGCATCCATTTTCTCAGCGCTAGTATTTGTTAGAGTGACGGGGGCCTGGCTGGCCACCCCCGCACCCTCACGGTCGTTGGCTGACGACCGTAGTGGGCCCGCTACGTTGGACCCGGCTGTTACCTCGGGTCCACCCACAACTGCCGACACCTGGGGGTCCGAATCCCCTGGTGCGGAAACAATATTACTGTTGGAAACTATCATATTGGGGTTTTAGAGTGATTTCCTTCACTTGCATTTTACCTACTGCCAGGGGATTTTATTTCGGTGTTGCCTTCACCTATGTCCGTTTGCAGGCGCTTGCAGGCGGCCCGGACCTGTCCAATCAGTTAAGGTAAGACTCTGTGAAGAGGTCTAGTGAAGACCGGGATCGCTTAGTAAGACTCAGTTAAGAGCCCGCAAGCCTCCGCGCCGCGTCAAGGCGGATCCCGTGGGGAGGAACCCAACCTAACCTAGGTAAAGAGGTATGTTATACGCAATCATGGACTAGTCGCTTAACTAACAATCAGCGTTTTAGACCTCACCACTCACCTATTGGATTACTGATTGTAGTATAAAGTATAGATCAATGAAAAATCGAATTCAATTTTTTCCGTTGTACCTATTATAGCAATCATCTTCAATTTGAATTGGAATACTAAGCAAACCAGGTTTATACTTAATACAACTAAGTTCATTGATTTCAAGTACATTCTCATTCAACCTAATGTCCAAATCATCTGCAATGACATTGGATGGATAATTGTTTTCTCTTTAGGAGAATCGTCTGTAAACATTTTTCTCTTTACATACACCACCGCACGCTTATTTAGTTCAGTTGTTTGACCTAACATAACAATTTTTTTTTAGATAATTATTTAGGGCCATCAGCAATTTAATTTTCTCGAAAACTCTTTTGACAACGCTGAAATGTGTTGTTGATTTTTACGATTACACTTCATTTTTTAATAATTTAAATACTGAATTTATGACTTCTGTCTTATGAGAACAAAAATCATTTTTTTACATAACCATGGTCTTTGAGCATTTTAAGAAAGTGTAACTTATCTTCTGACTTACCATCTAATAACTTTCTGAGAGGTGAATTGTGATTATTCAATGCATTTACTAAATTCATTTTAGTCTTTTTACAATTTCCTTTCTTTAATATTACATGACAAATGTTACTTATTGTTTCATTATTAATGTAAACTCACTGACCGAGATGCTACTAATGGCAGAACTTATTTACGCCGTGTAATATATAGTATACCCTATGAATAGAGTAACCAGGGATGGGAACACCCCTGATTACACTATTATATTTACTCATCAACAATTTGTTGTATGTTATTATACAACATTGTGTTGGAAATGAAAAAGTCGATATATTATATGCTTTAGACGAATTACAGTTGGTCGTTAATATTAAAATTTTCAGAGGTCGGGACCTTTAGTATTTTATTGTTGAAAAATTGTTTGGGCATTGTATTTGAATAATTTGTTTGTAGCTGCAGATTATGAATTGGTAGTTTTGACTAAATTAAAAAAAATGGAGTACTGTTTGAGTGGTTGACTGTGAAATATATCTATTATTGTTTTTTTTATTGGAAGCTAATTTTTTTTCCTATTTTTTACTAAATTTTTCTGAAATGTAATTTATAGCAATTTTATTGATTACAGCCGAATTTGCCTGTACAATGTCATCCTCAAGTTGTTCAATTTGTACATTTTCTATAACTTTTTGGATATTGTTATATCTTGATAGAACCTGTGTATAGTTATTGTGTGATTAGTGTTGTTTGTGTAATTGTAAATATTGTTTAATGTAAAAATTGTTACATACATTAATTGTATTATTTATCATATACTGTATAACGTTACATTTTTCAATTATAATATCGTTGAAATTTGTACGTTTTGGGTGCGTGCTCCATAGCTACTAATGAAATTCAATAAACAGAAACTGCTTATTGAATTCGTTTTATTTAATGTCGATAATGCCGAAGCAATCATCATTACCAAATCCTTTAAAAATCAAATGGATTTTATATAAATAAATAAATAAATTATATTTAAAATAACCATGAATTAATGTAATTTTTATTCCTACTTCCTCGACAGCATTTTGTAATGTTAATATTTTAATTAGGGCCCGGATTTAAATACACTTAAAAACATACAAATATGCTCTAAGAAATAGCCGAAAATATCCTTAAAAAATGCATATTACCACAAAAATGACTTGAAAGATGACATTTTATAATATTTTTCTTGTAAAATTTGGTATTTTAATTTGGAATTAATAAATAAAATATGTTTATTTTATTAAAAAAAAGGTGGGCAAGTGGATGCCGTTCTGCTGTACAGATTTCAATGAGTTCAATTTATTTAGTCATAGGATTTTTCATACCAGAAATAGGTCAAAAATGTCGTAACAAATAAAAAAAATTCATTAAAAACGTCAAAAAATTGCTAAAAATGCATAATAAAGGAAAAAATGTCCCAAAAATGCACTTTGCATTGAAATCCGGACCTTAATCATAATATTTGTAAAGAAAAATTGCTATTTTTGTTTGTGTAAGAATATAATGCATTGTTTACCTCCTAACGGCTTATTCTTATATTTGACGGTCTTACAGTCATATGGACTTGATTGATGTGTATAAGTAAAGATGTTTCGTATATACATTTAACATCACAAAAAGGACAGTTAATCATTATCTTATCATGAATCTTATCATCTTCTTTAATGACTAAAAAAATAATAAATAATATGTCTTTAAATAATTTTATTTTTTCTTAACCAAACCTAACGGACCGCTGTTCAGCAAAAACGTAGACATGATCTTGTGAAGGGCTGCATACAACTCGTAGTCCTCGGCCATCTTTTATAGCATATTTAGGTTAAAATAGTTGGTTAATTTTGTGACATTGTACATTGTACATACCTTATAATGACTGATTATTTAAGTAATCATGCTAGGAGTCTGACGGGTAATGTAAAGCGTAGATATTTGGACAAAATTGAGGTTTTAGGTCCAAGAGATCCCTATTTTTTAATGAAGGATTCAAGTATCATCTGGACAACTAATTTTAGTAATGCTGTGGACTGGCGTTCTAACGGTTAATTATAACTAAATAGCCCTTGTGCAGCTGTAAAATTATTTTGATTTTTATGACCAGAAGTGTAAATTGGTCTTAACAAATCTAGCACTTTCACCACCACATTTCGAATGCCTTTTAAAAATTAGTCTTAAAATTCTCTTTAAATACAGATACAAATGCATTCATTCAAAAAGTGTTTTAAATACATTTAATATCATATACTTCTTAAGGAAAAACATATTTAAGAACAATTACAAATTTTAAGCAAGTATTTCAATACTTTTTTTAATTTTACCAATTTATTTGGTAATACAAGTGAATATACCATCCATAATTAATTATGTAAAAAGGTAGCAATTTCGTAAATTAATTAATTACAAATTAAAATGTTGCATATAACTATAAAAGTATCATTATAACTTTAGGTAACTTACTAAGGGTACTAACTAGGTAAACATAATTTTATAGTGAAATTAATTATTTATACATTTTGATAGTAATGTACCTAATAGTTTAACTGTATTTATTTTAGATATTTTTGACCAACTGCCATTAATTTTTAATAATGGTGACGTTACTACAGATACAAATTATGTACCACCAAGAGAACATAATTCTGGTTACATTGCAACACCTAATGTGGTGATGGATAAGCAATTAAGTTAATTTTGGATTTACATTTACAAATATTAGATCACACAAATACTTTTAATAATGTAATATCTAAATGTATGTATCGTTCTCATCATCGTCACTATCATTTTTATCATTATCAACGTATGCTGCTGTAATTGGGTTTCATAGACTATCTGCAATTCATATAAACTCAGTAAACGGATCAATATTTAATGCCTTACATTGTTTTAAAAACATACATTTAGCTATAAATGTTTTTTTATTATACTGGGGCAGTGAATATTTTGAATTTTACCATAGTCCCTCGATCATGTTTGTATGCTGATTGGTATCTGGAGCTTTTAAGTTAACGCAATGGTTGACTTTAAAATGCTTATAACCTTCATCATTCAAACAATCATATGCCTAAAAATAGAATCTAATGTATTAATTTTGTATTCATATGTATTTGTAAAATACATACTTTTCAGGATGAATTTGTCGTTACCCTACCTTTGCAATGTTTCTTTCGTTAAACACAAGTACTAAGGCCATCACCAACTTCTTTTTTGAAACAGATAAATATAATCATAAATTATTAATTTTTTATTTATTATTTCAATTATATGGGAACATTCTAAATTCAAATTGAATTGTTTTTAAAAAAATTTGAACAAACTGTGTTATGTTATGGTTGGATATTAACTTGTAACTAGTGTAACATACAAAAATGTATGTATGTTGAAGTAAAAGTATAAAAAAAACCATATATTAGGTAAATTTATGACTTTGAGCCTTAAATTGCGTCTCGGATTGTATTTGTGTTAGTAGTCAATAACCTTAAAAATATTAGGATGAGCAGAATTGAATTCGCTGTTATATCTGGGGTGGAAAGATTTATAGCCACTTTTGGTCAAAGAAAGATAAGCTAAACACTCAGCCCAAATTTTTAATATTAATGCTGGTATGGATAATACCTATGTTCAATGTTTTGGTATTTTCGATATTGTCAATGTGTTCTATTTGTTTGGTTAAATTTAAATTATACAATGGTATACGGTGTATTGGTATACTGATATTAGAATCAGCCGTTAGGAAATTTACCTGTTCATACTTCATAATACCTTTTCGACGGGAGTCGTTTGAAAATTAACGTGTTCGTAAAATATTGTATATTATATTGTTTTACATAGTTTAAACACCAAATAACTTTGTTTTAGATGCTTATTAAAAGACAGGACATTGCATTACAAACCCAAAATATCAACTGCCATTATAAATGTATGCATGGTCTTGCATAATAGATGTATTAAAAATAATATTCCTATGCATGATGATGAAGAAATTGGTAATTTGGGAATGATGGAAGACCAAACATTATTAGTTGATAACAATCGCACTACAGATTTAATTCTTGGAAGACAACAGAGGGACACAACTGTTGGATATTTATTTAATAGACATAATGTATTATAAATAGATAGGATAGTATATTTTTATTTAAAATTATGTGCAATTTGTGTTGTACAAAAATATCATTTGTTATTGAAAAAAAAACGGAGTATGAAAACATTTTTCATTAAACTTTGAATGAATACTTTTAATTTTGTGCGTATAAAATCACATACAATGAAACTCAAAAATTAATTAATGAATTAATGTTGAGAAAATTCTTTGAAAAAAACTATTAAATAACCGATGTATATCAGGTTTAGTCTATGATTTTCCCCTATAACCATTTATGTCATCTTATTAGGTTATTACCTACATTACTGCGGTACAATTATAGATACATTTTGGTGCAATGGGACTCATTACATTGTATAACTATTGTATCTTGTTATTTCATCATTTATTTGAATGAATACCAAATATATATTTTTTTTAATTTTAAATTTTGTATCTTTACATCATATAATATATATAATATGTATGTATAAATAAATATATGTGTACAATTTGTAAACTTATAATAATATAATAGGTACACCAATATAAACTATATCAATACAAAGTATCTTAATAAGAAGATGGAAAAAAATTTCAACAATATTTGGAATTGCAATTTAAATAAGCAAAAGACTAAGATTAGTTTATTCAAAGCAAATTATTCAATTAGTAAAGAAAAAATAAATACATGTGAGAATTGGATAGTGGTTGGTTGATTTTGAAGAGATGCCATATATTAAAAAATATCTATCAAGTTTTAAAAGAATTTGTAACTATCCAGTTATAAGTCGTTTGTGCGAGTGACATTTTGTTGAGTTTCATTAAAACAAAACTTAGAAGCACATTGCTCCAAGAGTGTTTAGAGGCATTGTTAAAAATAAATATTGAATAGGAAATCTGTCCACAATAATTGATGATCTAATTGAAACTTTAAAATTACTAAAACTTGTAGATAAGTGTATGGAATTATAGAAAGAACTTCTTCAATATTTGTTATTTTTACACTTATTTATCATAATAACCTGTACCTACTTAAAACAAAATTAATTTTTCCATTTCGACGGGAGCCGTGTGGGAATAAGCAAGCAATGGACGAGAGCTGTTTGGGCCGATAGCCACTTTTACCTACTTACTGTTATCGTATTCATGATCGTAATTGCTCGGTGTCAATAGTGAATGTTCTAAAAATATCAGGTGCAGAAAGTTTAATATCGACAAAATTGTTAGGTGTTAATTATCCGAATACCGGTAACGACAAGGCTCATAACAAAATGTAACTGTTATATCATATTAATTCGCCACCGCATTTATCTATATTCAATAAGTAATTTATACTTTAAACAAACGTCTAGCGGTATTTATTAAACAAATAATTTTTGTACGTCTACTGTCTAGTGCTGACGGACTATTGGAGGTTGTCCACTGATAACGCGGAAACCTCCACAATAATATAATAGTTACTGGCGTCCAAACGTTACGAAACGTTACGCACACCTGTAACTAAAATGAAAACGTACGTTCAACAGCATTGACGGCAGATCGTCGTGATTCGTGATTACGCCTCAACTATCTCGATTTTGTTGTCATTCAGCGAGAACTTATTATTTAATATTCGCATCTTTGTAATCTTTTTATTCAGTGTTTCTGCTACTATAACGTACGGGCAATTACTATAATATAAATTTTTGTTTTGCGGCTGTTGGTTCTTAAAATTTATATACAGCGGTCTTTTCACTTCATATTAAACCAAACATGTAGTAGATAATTAAAACTTAAACTTATCGTAAACTGTCTTAGTCTGTCCGTCAAAAATGGGTATAAACATTGCCAATATTATAAATGAAATACAATTCGATCAGAAGTTAATTAGTGTACTTGACACATACAACAAGTACATCAACTATCGATTCGATTATCTCGTCAGAACAAGTATTACTCAAACACCCAACGAACTCATTCATAACATTGACTGTAAGTATTCGTCATAATCACTGAATTTAATGACAATTATTCATTATTTCTGTATTAAACATATCATATTTTTCTATTAAAAAATTACATTTCAAAAATATTAATCATATTATTCATACGTTTTCTTCTGTACCATTATGTAGTACGAAGTGTGGCTAATAAATAACGAGATTTTCTCTGTAAAAACTTTTTATTTATATTTTTTAATGGTTTAACATTTTTCCCCTTCTATATACTCCCCTCCATGTTTGACACATCGCTCCATTCTAATTTTCCATTGGTTGAAACAGTGTTGGAAATCCTTTTCTTGCAATGTCTTTAACACCTCTGTCGCTTTTGTTTTTACAGCTTCAACTGACTCAAAATGTGTGCCCTTTAACGCACTTTTTAGTTTTGGAAAAAGCCAAAAGTCGCATGGAGCGAGATCTGGTGAATATGGGGGGTGTTGAAGCACTGGAGTTCGATTTTTAGCTAGAAATCGCTTTACAGATAAGGCACTGTGAGCCGGCGCATTGTCTTGATGCAAGATCCAAGAGTCATTTTCCCACAACTCAGGCCAAATTTGTCAAACAGTCTCCTTGTCGATATTAACCATCTCAGCTATCATTCGAATACTCAGACGTCAATCTTTTCGCAAAATTTCATTGATTTTTGAAATGTTATCGTTAGTTTTTGAGGAGCATGGACGACCCACCCGTTGATTGTCTTCAACTTCTTCACGACCCTCACGAAATCGTTTGTGCCACTCAAAAACACGTGGTCGTGATAGGACACTATCTCCATATACTTCAGTTAATAAATTAAAACTTTCAGTCGCAGATTTTCCAAGTTTCACTAAAAATTTTAAGTTAATACGTTGTTCAATTTTTTCATCCGGCATGATTTCGACATTCAACACGTAAGAGGTCAATTTAAACGACGCTTACACATAGATTACTAAACGGAAACTGACTAAACTGGTATTGTTCAATGCAGTGATATTCATAGATTACAAATATACTACCATTATACCCTTATCTACTCATGCCTTATCGCTAAGTAGATAGTCTCGTTATTTAATAGCCACACCTCGTATAATGAAGTTAACTTAATAGATTTTGTATTATCCTTTGCTAAATTGACATTTAAAAATATTTCAACAAGTATTTATAAATGTTTATGAAAATAAACTAGACCAATTGAAACACATAATCGAACTATTTATTCACCTATGGATGAATAAAAGTATTGTTTGAAATGTATATTATCCATACATTTGATCTATGAATAGGTAGTCATTAAAACATTATCTTTATTTGCCGTTCTTATTAATTGAATGTCCAAGTGTTGTCCAGTTTCATACATTTTAAATTAATCATAATATACAGTGTTCACCGTGGCCGTCTGCTGATGGAGCCAAATATTGCCATGTTCCTTGTTCTAAGTGCTCTACAATTTGGTTGGCATGATAATTAAACTATTCATTTTTGTTAGCATTTCCTATTAATATTATTTCATAAGTAGGTACCTTATGCTAGTTGTACATTAATATTAAAAAAACTTTTTAAATCCTTATTTTTTCAGCTTCACTACAAGTTTACTCATACTAGATGTATATTATTAAATTAATGATTTTAGTCAGTTAACTTATAACAATGATTGTATTACTTTCTACAATCATCTCTCTTGTGTACCTAATATATTTTATAGAGTATTAGTGTTATAACTTTGGTATAAAATACATTGCATTTTTTAAGAACTTTATAAGTACAGTGATATTTTAAAAATACAGTAGACGCCGCTTATAAGACTCACGGATATAAGGTTCAGTCGCTTATTAGACTCAAAATCGTCTGGAACGGACCGGACGTATCAAAATACATTAAAAAAAAATCGGGTATAAGACTCAACGCTTCGGTTATAAGACTCAAATTTCGTAAAATAAATAGTAGAAAATAAACTTTTTTGGTTATAATTTAGAAATAAATTGGTATTGAAAAATTAAATAATATTCGTGTTGATTAATCCTAGTTTCTGTTGTACCTTATAACGTATAATAATTTTTATCACAGATAAAAGTTCACATTTATCGCAACGATTATCGTTATTATAGTGAGGTATCTGATTATCTGGCGGCTGCACAGTTATCGCAATTACGGGTACATAAATACACATACGTATATACCATACGTAACCTTTATAATTTTTTATTAATGTATAATTTTTATAATATTTTTATATGTAATATTTACCTATTATAATTTTAGTTTTTTTTATCAGGATTATTAAATTTATTCAATAATAAAGTATGCAATATGTAATATGTGTTAAAGTATTAAAATCAAAGCAAAATATGTAGTAAAATAAAATTTATAAATACGTAATTTATTTTTTTTTTCCACTTCGCCTATAAGATTCATTCGGTTATAAGACTCACTTTGTGCTGGTCCTAAAATGAGTCTTATAAGCGGTGTCTACTGTATTTAGATTAATTGTAGTTATTACCTATAAATAATATGGACCTATTCAGTATTCACTGTTCTAAAGTTATCTAAATAACAATAATTTGATATGTTACAAAATATTATAATAAATGCAATGTTTTAAATAAAAAAAAATTCATAAATTAAATCAATCTGCTGTAATATTATAAGGGAAACACACAATATTTATAGGAATATCTAAAAACATATCATGAAATGTATTTGATGTAGGCTGATGACCATCTCCTCTCAGAATCGTATTTTTTATGTAATGATGTACATTGATTTCAAATTTAACACCATCCATTGAAGTGCCCACTCGACACCTAATGCATCTGAGCTGTAACTTTTATTTTTTTCATTGGCTATTTCTTAAATAGTAGAAGTGTATTTTGTTAGTTTTTAAGACACAGATTAGATTTATTTTTGGCTGGTGGTTGGTAGTAAGTAATACAACAAACATATTAATCGTCACTTAATAATTATATTTTATTAAGAGGATTAAGAGTGGGTAGGTACTGAAATATATACAATAAAATTGTTTATAACGTTCACCACACCACTGTTTACATTTCATTTTTAGCAATGATATATAAATATTTCCTAAATGAGTTTATATAATAATTATTTTGGTTTATTATATAAAACAAAGAAAAAACATTGGTACTAACCTTATTATATATTATGTCAATGCTCCCCAGTTGGATATCACACAATTCCATACAATGCACCTTTTTACGAACACAATTGTGTGCGTTAAACAATTAACTTTAAAAGACAAACTATTGCGTATGATTTGCTATGCAACTTTGCCATGTTTATGTTTTTAGTTTATAATAAATATAATAATATTATGTATCTATTGTATCTATAAATATATTATATTTTAAAAACTTATTTTTTTATTTTATTTTATTTTAATATTACTTTAAAATAAATTTTTACATTACTATATAAAATTAAATAATTAAAAACTATGAAGAACTAAGATAATATATTATTAATGTGTATTCAATTTAAAATTGTATGCTTTGGTACTGCTTCAATAACTATTTTTTGACAACATTTGTTACAATAATTTTATGAATTTTTTGGTTAAATTAACTCAACTTTCTATGAATACTTGTTGTAGTTTTGCACATATTTTTCTTGTGTTTCTTTTGGAATTAAAATAACTACATGGACAGAAGGATGGGCTGTTATATAGCATGCAGTCTACCGGAGATTTACAAATATAGATAGTATACGGTCTACCGCAATAAATTAAATTTGATTAAAAATTATAGACTATATAATATTATCATTCTACAAAAAAAATTTAAAAAAATAACTTTTTGGTCATAAATTATTATGTTTATCAATTGTGTCAAAATTGTTGTATATGGAATACCTATTGTGTTGTTTTATGTTCTTTCATTTAAAAACTGCTCAGAGTACAAAAACATCTGCCATGTCTTTAAAAAATGCATTAAATAAATCTGATTTATTTATTCTTTGCCACCAAACATATTTTTAACTACTTTTAAACGGGATGATCTCCCTAAGCTTTCGATCTGTTGAGTGTATGTATGTGAAAAAACTGGCTGACTGCAGGTAGACCGTACCTATAGCTGCCGGTAGACAGAATACTATATGATAGCCAAAAGTGGAGAACTATTGGATTGAGCGTCATCCATTTGTCATATTAAAAAATAAATAATTAAAATGTTAGGTAGCTAAAATATGAATGGTTAAAAAAATCAATATTTTATCATTTATAAAAAGTAATAGTTTAATTTTTACCAAGGATTTTTGGATGGCTCTTGTTCCCGAATATCCAATTACCCTTAGTGGCAATAAGCTTCAAAGTCGCAGATAAAAATTGTACGCAATCATGTTTCACCTCCCATACCAACATTAAAAAAAAACTCATGTTAATACCTTTGGCCAAACGACAAAAAGTAAATTGTTGATATTTGTAGTTAAATTGTAATTAATTTAAAAATAATTTTTAGATTCTGAATTTGATCCAAGTCAACATATTTCACAAAATAATGTTGATAGTAACAAAAGTTTAGACAATGTTACTAAACAGCGAGAAGAATTAAAAACTTTAACAAAAGTAGTAGATTTAAAAAGAAAAGAATTGAGCATAATAACTGTTAATGAAGATGGATTAAGAAATAATATTAAACACTTAGAAGATATAATATCAATTAAGGTAACTATGTTATCATTTTTATCATATTATTCACTATTAATTTTTAAAACACAAAATTATATAAATTGCTAAACATTTGAATTTTTTTAGAAAAATTTTATCAGCGAAACTGCCAGATATGCAGAAGTCAGATGGAATGCAAAAGAAAAAGTTGAAAAAGAGTACAATAGAATAAACAAAAAATATATTAAAATTTTAAGTCAGGCAAACAAATCAAAAACTAATTATGGTAATGGAACTAGTAAAGATGCAGATTATGGAGAGCGAACAAATAATAGGCTATTACGATATGAAGACAAAATTAAAAAAATGAATGATATTATAAAAATTGCCAGTGATAGTACAGAAAAGTATTTACTTTTAAAAATTGTAAATTTGTCTCAATAAATAATAATGAATGTTTTGTTTTAGATTACTTCAATATCAAATTGCATTACAAACTTCAAATGATCGCTTAAAAATATTTTATGACCAACTAAATAATCATATAAGAAATAAACAAGAAGTTTCATTATTATTAATACAACATGAAAAACGAATTAATCAACTGAAAATTAATTTATCAAATTTGGGGGTAAGTAAGAGTACATAATATTCTATGTTTATGAAATTAATTTAAAAAATTTCTGTACATTTCATGAAATTTTAGGTTTTAACAAGCATCGAAAAAATTAGAGTCCATACATCGTCAAATATAATTGAAAATGATAATTTAAAAAAAGAATTTTTGGACTTGCAAAATTTAAGAAATGAAATTTTAAGTTTGCGTCCTAGAGGAATGTTTAATCCCAAATATCAAAAGGTTTTTATTTAATAAGATTTTAAGTTTATTTACTGTATAAACATGAAAAATAGTTTCATTTTACTACATTAAGAATAATCTTGAAGTTAACTAATATTTAAGTATTATTAATGTTAGGATTTTAAAGAAGCCTGTAATTTAAAATATTACATTTAATTCTTATTTTTTTATATAATGTCCAATTTATAAACATAAATAATAATATTTCAAATTATACTTTTGTTTTCAAGGAAAATAACTTATTCAAAGAAGATATTCGAAAATATTTAGAAAATGACGAAGCAATTGATTCCATAGATTATTTAATTGAATTGAAAAATAATGTGTGCAATAATGACAAAAATTTATTACATTTTATTCAAACGGTAATAAATAACAATACAATGCACTATTAAATAGCACCTTGTATTTCTGAAAAATTATTATATAATATGGATATTAATTGTTTACAGAATTCAAATGAAACATCAATTTTTTGGAAGTGTCTGTCAACTTTAAGTATAGATGAACTGAAGAAATTGTTGGTACATTATTTTATCAAAGTTGTAGACCTAAAAGAAACCGGACGAGAAAATGATGAAATAATATCTAAACTCGATGTGAGTATTTGTACCAACAAATATATATTTTAATTTCGTATGGAATGTAACTAGTTTATTTTTAATAAATATAAATTCAAAACAATTTTAGGCAATAAATGATAGACAAAAACATGCTATTATCTCTTTAAATAATAACTATCAAGAATTCCATCTATCAATTGAAAAAAAATTCATGGAATTAAAAAAATATTATCAAGCGAAAGTTAATTTGTTATTCCAACTAATTCAAGAAGAAAGTAATGCTATTACAATGTTTAAAATGAGGCAAAAAGTCATAAGACTTAAAAAGAAAATAATTGAATTGGAAAAGTTACAAACAGGTAAATATTTTATCTGTATAACCATGTGCGATTATTAATTAATTAATTAAATTATTTTAGTGAAACCAAAGGACACTCCAGTGATGCCAGAACCCCTAATTAATTCAAATCTTCTAGAATCATCAAAATCGGAATCTGAAACTGTGTCGTCTGCCAAAGTGATATACCACAAAAACAAACTGAAGATACAAATAAATAAATCCAAATAAAATGTACATAAAGACGCATGAACAAAAAATATTTTAAGTTTGTATAGGTAGACATAAGCTTCAGTTTGTATCTTAACTTCAATTTTTTTTTTTGTCAAAGCAAAATATGAATTGTAAATATGAGATTATGAATAATTGTATTTTAATTATATTTCTTCTTTACAAAACTGTTAAATATATTGACAGGATGCTCAAAGGCCCTAAACTATTATACTATCTTTGAGCTTGAGTTAAGAAATAAACATATTTTAATCAAATTTAAGCCATTAGAATTAGTATCTTATCTACTTAAGGGACTTAAAGATTTAAGTTGGTATCAACTTGAGAAGGTATTTCTATGAATAACAATAAAATAAATCTTGATCGTGCATTACTTTGACAGTTGTATTCATCCTCAGTATTACATTTGATAGCATTATAAGTTTTTTCATTAAGTGCATTGTTAAAAACCTCATTTTAATAAATTCTTAAATGGCTGTGGTTCAGCTTTTTTATGCTCACAAATCATACTTAAAGAGTAGGCTTTATGTGTTCAAAATGTATTTTTAAATGTGCACATCCTTACAGAAGTCTCAAAATTAACTTTAATTGTGTGTGAGAAACAAGTCTTGTAGCTCCATCTAGTTAAAATAAATTATAGTTACTACTATACTAGTTGCCTTTTTTCTGATATTTTATGACATTTATATTCTTATTAAACAAATATATAGTTATCAATAAATGAAATTATTCAAAAAAAATTTATTTAGCACAATATTATATTAGTAAAACTTGACAATGTATGAAAATGTAATGTTATGAAGGTACCTTAAGAGGACGTGATACCTGCATGTGTTGTCTCTGTCTTACAAGTGCGTAACATAGCAAATTATACGCTCAGCAGAATGTACATCTTAAAATACTTATAACTCGCGTTAAAATAAAAATATAATAAAAAGCCCATAAGGTTGCCTAGATAATAATCTTATCTTTAGATTTTATAAGAGGTTAATTCAATTTAATTTTTAAATTAACGGAGCTACATGTGTTCTGCTGAGTGTACAATTTGCTATGTTACGCACTTGTAAGACGGAGACAACACATGCAGGTATCACGTCCTCATAATAAGCATATTTTTAATATTTATATTACTATATTATCTCGATTAATATTGTTTTTCTCTTGTCTTATAACTACAATTTTATTTTAACTATCTGCTCTAAATATTTATTTTTAAAATAGTTGTAAAAATCTTTTTTAAGTTATGCTAATTGTTGTAGCTCTGTAGCTAAAGTATATTAATGTAATTGTTACTTAAGTGTAAATATTTTTTAAAGTGCCAAAAATGTGTGTTCTTATAATATGAACTGTATTTGGCTGTTTATTATTAGATTATCCTTGGCTCAAACATTCTGATACACAGTGTTTAATGTTCACACTGAGTAAAATGTATATGTATATTATGAAAAATTATTGCCCTCATAACATAAAAAGCATGATAATTATTCTTTCTAAGAACTTATTACAATTAAAAACTAAGCCCGGATAAGTTAATGATACTTACTAACTGAAGTTAAGTTATTTATTTATTTTTTAATATTTAAGCAGAGAGTTATATGGCTTAAAATAATAAAACTAAATGTTAATGCAATATATACATATAAATATATCATCAATAATAATTGTATTATATTTATTATTTAATTGTTTATGAATGAATGAAATTGAAAGTAACTTGTTATTTATTAGGTTTATATCAATATAAATCAGTTAAGTTAAAATTTAAGTCAATGAAAATTAAATTTTTTTTTTATTTTTTTTTTTTTAGATATATATGTTACCGGCAATATGGATAATCCGGTATTTTGCAAAATACCTAGGCATAATATGATCTTTGCCTAGGTATTATGTATAATGCCCAACGTGGAGTAGGAATTATGACAAAAATAAACAAAATTGCAGGGTATCGCTTATTACCAACGACTTAACTTATAGTTTATTGTAAATGCGCATACCGTGTCCGTGTGTGCACAATTTGATGCACTAAGAATTAAAATTCTGAAGTTCTGAAGCGGCTATACCCCAGAAGTTAGTACTCAGTATGTCAGAAAAAGCTACTACAAATTTACGTGGTTCCAACAGATACAGAAGTGACGTTACGAACAGTCGACAGTAACTATTACGGACCAATGATTTTTTAAATGTGTTTGTAGGACCAAGTGTCAAAATGAAAAGTGCATTTTCCTTAAAAATAATGTTTTGTGCAATTCAAAATGCTATTTTCTACAACATGTTGTAATAAGTAGCTAGTACTTTAAGTTAATGCATACATAATAGTATTTAATATAACAATAATATTAATAATATGGCAATACCTATGTGTAAAAACATAATAATAGATATACATTAAATAATACATTTTGTAATATGAGTAATAATATATAATAATTATAAGAATCTTAACACATTCGTGGACATTTGAGATTCTCGGAAGGGGAAAAAACTACTTTTAAAAACGCACATAATTAATACTGCTATAGCAGTAGTAATTTGGGTACTGTCCCTCTACATTGCTATTTACAACTATGTACATCACTGCACTGCTAATCAGTATAATTTATATTTTTTAAATAATATAATAAAAATAATAATTCAACTCAATCTGGTTTATTTTGTATAACAAATTTTGAAAAAGAATATTATGAAATTAAAAAAAAAAAATGAAAATATAGTCTTATATAAATTGAACCAATGAAATAATATAAAATAATGAAATAATTTTTTTATGACATATTTTTGTGAAAGTCTTCAAAACATGAACCGGGACACAGTGGAACATTGCAAGCTTTGCATTGATCCTGGGTTTGTTTCCTCACTTGTTTTTTTGTGCACATTTTGCAGTTTTTAAAGTAATGTTTTCTTTTATACAGTGGAGGTAATGGGATTTTTTCTTGATAGTGTAGTCCTTCTTCTGACATTGGTCGTTTGTTTTTTGGATCTTTTGATTTTGGCGCATTAAAAATTTTTTTAGCTGTTACATCTATTGGAAGGTTTATCATATTTTTTATTAAAACATCGCGAAAATCTTTAAAAGTCATAGAATTGCAGCCAAAATGTTTTTTGTATAGGTAAAAACTATTTCACACTGTAATATCTAACAGATGAAATAAAACTTTTTCATGCCATCGTGATTGTTTTTGTGGGCTGCTGTAATATTTTACCATTTGGTCTGACCTATCTATACCACTCATATTATTATTATACTGAATAATTTCATTTAGTTTATTTTTTTCATTTCCGAATCGATTTTTGGATAATAAAAGCTGTGGAGGGTACTTTGTAGTTATCGCTAATAAATCCCTTTTATCTTTCCACTTAGATACATAAATGTTTTCTTGTCGACGCCAAATATATTCCACAGATTTTAACTTTTTTGTGGTTACACATTTTGGGTTGCCTTTACAGTTACTGCGTAGTGTTCCTGTTGTATGTGTTTTTCCATTTAGGAGTTATCTTGAAAGACTTATACTATTATAATAATTATCCATAAATACTGTATGCCCTTTATCAAGAAAAGGTTCCAAAATACGAAAAACTAAACTATTTATTTTTGATGTGCAACCAACTTGAATTTCTTCTCTTTTTCCTTTATACATCTCCATGTTTAAAACAAATCCATCGGGTGCACAGAGCTCGAAAAACTTTATACCATACCGTGCTTTTTTAACCCTTAACTTGGCAAGCATAAAAATATTTGAATGAAAATTGTAAAGTAGATATTTTCAAACTAATTTAAGGTCGCTGAATTCAAAAATGTTATCGAAAAAAAATTTTGGACTTGAAAGTTCAAAGTTATGAGTTGTATCTTAAAAGATACATTGCCAGAAATCACGTACAAAAAAACAAGTATAAAATTATGTAATTTTAACATAAAAGTAACTCTTATTATTTAAGGATTTTAAAAATTAAACTTTTAACATAACAATGCAGACTTATCTCATTACAGAACAGTATTAACTATCACATTAGTTTTTTATTAATACTAACCAGGGTTGGGCAGTATCAAAGATACAATTGTATCTTGTATCATGATACATAATTTTAATGTATAATGTATCATGATTCATGATACATTATATACTAGTATCATGTATCTATTTTTGCCAAAAGATACAAGATACTATTATTGTAAAAATGTGTACTAGATATGAGTGTAACCGTGTAGGTATTTCCACATAAAATAGAAAATAAAATCTAAAGTAAAGATAAGCAATTGCAGCATACTATTCACGTTGTTGTACGTTGTACCATACTATTCGTTCTGTCTGTGTTACTGTGTCACTGTGTCAACTGCCCGTTTACGATTTTTTTCATAATAATATTTTCATAATATTTATTTTTAATTTTTTTTAATGGATTTTTTTACTGAAAAAAATATTAATATTCCGCCATCATTGAATGGAACATTTTTTTAAATTGTGTCTCACGAACAAAATGGGTCTGCAGATTACGCTGTAAAAGCATTATGTACGACATGCCAAGATGTCAAAAAGGAAAATAAAATACTTTCTGGATCTCTTAAATTCACCACAAATTTTCGACTTCATATAAAATTAATGTATTATTATATTATTTATTAACATTTATATATATTATATAGGTATATAAAATGTTTTTATTTATTTTATTATAAAATCATTTTTAGAGAGTTCATTTTGAAAAATTGACATTATACGACGAGCACATTAAACAAAATGCAACTAGCAACCATAGGCGTAAGAGACCATTAGACCAGTCATCGAGTGTAGATTTATGTCCACTTAAACAACCAAAAATATGTTTTTTTAATAAACAAGATAAACAACGGGAACTAGATAAAAATATAATGCGTTATATTGTTTTGGGTATGAGGCCTTTGTATACCGTTGAAGATGACAATTTTGTAAAAATAATAAAAGGTAAATTATTCACTTAATACTCAAATATTAGGAATATCAAAATATCAAAAATTTCCGTTAATTGTATTAGTTTAAAATAATTAGGCATAGACAATGACTTGCAAGTGTATTCGAGAAGAACACTAAGTCGTCGTATTAACGATGATTTTATAAATGTTATTGACAAGATTAAAAATGTGTTTACAACTGAACCACGAACACTTATAACTACAACAGCGGATATTTGGTCAACAAAACATCGAAGTTTTATGGGCGTCACAGCACACTGGGTACTAATTAAATAATATCTATAATAAAAATTATTTGTTTTTAAATTACGTAATAAATGTGCCTAATTATTTATTTATTTTTTTTAGATTTCTACAAACACATTAGAACGCGGCAACTGTGTACTTTCCTGCAAACGAATGAATGGTAAACATTCATACGATCGTATAGCAGAATTATTGCAGGACACTTTTAATGAGTATTCACTTCTTCGTGAACAAATTGTTTCAACCGTAACTGATAATGGATCTAATTTTATAAAAGCATTCAAAGAGTTTGGATATGACATTCAAGACCATAATATGACGGATGATATGGATCTTGTCATCTTGACGATGAAGGTTTTATTTTTATCGATATTTATAACAATAATAATTATTATTATTGTTGTTTTTATTTTTTTCAGAAGGGGAAGAAACTTTACATTTTCAAGTTATTGCAGTGGATGAAGATGTTGAAAATAATGAGCAGGCAATATTTCTTCCTCGTCATTTACGATGTGCTAGCCACACACTTAGTCTAATAGCAACTACAGATTTTTCAAAAGCAGTAAAAAATTCATCAGTTAGTAGACTACATAATGGAGCTATTGGTAAATGTACTACATTGTGGAATATGTCTAGGCGACCGAAATCTTCAGAAATCATACACAATTTATTAGGTTGTTCACTTTTTTATCCATGTCCAACTAGGTGGAATTCTTTGTACGACGCGCTGAGTCAATTATTAAAGTTTAAGGACAAACTAAATATACTTTTCCAACATTTAAATGTCAACTGTAGCTTTAAAGACATAGAGTTAGTATATTTAGATGAATTAATAATTTTACTAAAACCAATAGCTTGCGCCCTAGATTGTTTGCAAGCTCAAAATAATTGTTTCTACGGAATCTTAGCACCATCATTGTTTTCTTTAAAATCCCGATTAGAACATTTAAAAGAAAAAAATTTTAAATATTGCGCTTTTTTAATTACACCTTTGATAAGCTCTCTTACAAAAAGATTTAATTTATTTTTTGAACTATCTCCTGAAATTAATGAAGCTATTCTAGCAACATGTTTCCATCCAAATTTTAAACTAAGGTGGATTCCAGATTACATTAGTGATCACCAAAAAAAAATAATACAAAATTTGTGTATAAATGCTACAGAACAAATTATTAATGATTGTAGTAACCATGAATCTAGTAGAGATTCTGAAGACGGTTTTTTAATATTTTCTTCTCAGGTTGAAAATAAACAGCAATCACAAAATGAACTTGAATTAATTACATATTTTAACGACAATAACAAATCATTAAACTGTTTAAATAATTATCCATCCATAAAAAAACTATTTATAAAATATAACACAAGTCTCTGTTCATCTGCTCCCGTTGAGCGTTTATTTTCATTCGCAAGTTTTGTGCACTCACCTAGTAGATCTAATCTATCTGACAAAATGTTTGAAAAATTAATTTTCCTTAAAGGTAATCAAGATTTTATTTATAAAAATAACATTTAATTTAAACTTTAATATAAGACCATAACAAATTTTATTAATTTATTTTTTTTTAACCATAAGTCCATAACAATTTTATTATACACATAAAGCTTGAGTGCCGTCGTTTAAGGCCTTTGTTTTGTTGTGTGTGTTGTCGTAAAGGTTTGTGTAAAGGTTCTGTAATTTTTAGTACAGCTTCCAAGACTAAGAAAATCCAGCACCAAACGAGAGGTAAAGGAGTCGGTGTTCTGGTTATTGTGTTTTTGACCATCCTCGGATGAACATCATATACCTTGGTGTGTATGTATTATGTTTGTATGTCTGTTATGAGTTCAGCTGTATTCCACGTGTTAGAAGTTCTCCGTGGTTGATTAACTTGAAAATTAGCTTTTCTGGTAAATAACATTCGGTGGCAATCTAGTGCCAACTACTCAAATTATATTTTTTCAGCAGGTGTCAATTTTCTAGTAATCACCGCAAACAACCTTTGGCAGACGTGTTTTGTTTGTGGTCATGTTTGTCGTGGTAGGTGCTTGTTAGTAGATTAGGGTGGCCAGATTTAATTCTTAGAAATCCGGGACAGCAAAATTCATAAAAAATAGGTTAATATCTAGTAAGCATATACTATATAATTACATAGGTAGCTGTATATAACTTTTAGGTATAAATAATATTCAAATTAATCAATTAGATAGGCTATCTTTATTTTATGAACACTTAAAATTCAAATAAAAACAATAATACAATTTCCAGCCGTTAAGATAAGTATACTAATCTAGGTAGATTTTACTGATTTATTATTTTTCTTTATTTTTGTCGTCCAAAGAGACCTTATATTTTTCAGTGCTGTGTACTTTCTTAAGTAGTGTAGAATTTTTTATTATTTAATTGTAAAATTCAATGCAACTCAATACATATGTTTTTGTTATCAGACAACATTCTATTGATTTAGTATCCATTTGATTTCGAACGTCAGTCCAAGTAGTTGTCATTAAAGAAAATACTCGCTCTATTGACGCGTTTGACCCCGGTAAACAAAATGCAAACTCTACAACCATTGCCAGATTTGATACATTTACATCTTTTTCTTTAAATATATTAAATATTTGTACCCATTTTTGTTCTACTAAAACAACATTTTTTGTCCAGTCATCAAATTTGTCTTGAAAAATGTTTATAAAAGCCATAAACTCATCAAAGTATTCATCTTAATTAACTTTAACATATTTCGATAACATCTTTATTATATTTTTAGCATTATTCCATGTAACTGTATTTTTGTTTGTTAAGTGCAACCAATTTAATTCAACCATTAGTGCCTGGTTAGGTAATGTCCACTTTTGAATATACGATATACATAAATCGTAAAACTTTTGACAATTTATATCAAATTCTTTTTTAACTAAATAACCCTCTTCTTCAATAGAATCAATCATTATCTCCATTTCAGTATTAATAAAATGTTCATTCTTTCTGTTTTTCAAGTTATTTAATAAACTGTTTAATATATCAATTAACCCTTTCATTCCTGAGACTAAAAAAAATTAAAAAAGTGAATTTTTTTTTCATAGACTTTTTTTTATATGCATGAAATATTCGTTATATTTTTGTCAAAACTTTTTAACCACCCCTCGCCCCCTTTTTTTGGTCGGGACTTAGATGTCCCGACAGGATTCTATGAATGTAAATTAAAATACACTTTTTTTTGTGAAACTCGTATTTGTATACTATTTTATTGAATATTAAATTAACAATGTATTATATCTTATGGAAAAAACTTATCTTTTTATAATCTGTACATTTTATAGTTATAAAAAATACATAATATATCATAGAAATAAACATAATATAAAAACAATTGAATCAAATGTTTACTGTTTCTACTTCATGATACTCATTGAAACAATTTTTATTTTCATTACTGCACAAGAATACTCTACAATGTGAACACTTAGATTTCGGTCTCGACTCAATTCCCCGTGTACTGCACAGTTCACACCTTCATCTATTGGCACCGTAGACCACCCAATGAATTCCTCTAAAAAAATTCAAAATATTTGTGTTTATCATTACCTATTTTTAAAATTTAATTTTATTATTGAAGTACCTGTTTCCTAATCTAACATCTTTTGTATTGGATAACTGTTTTCCTCTGCGAGTTGTTGGGGTTTTAGGAGCTGCTCTTTTCAAACTGACTGATCTTCTTGATGGTAAACTGCGTAATGTCATAAGACCAAGTGCGATGGATCGACGTACATCCAAAACATCCGTGTCATCGAACATCTCACAGTAAATGACGTAGGTGTTCACAAATGTAATGTCGAGGAGTCCCCAGAATATTCTCAACCACCATTTATTTGATTTCCGATCAACATTGTACAATGACCTATATCTATCCGCTAAATCGACACCTCCCATAAAATTATTGTAGTCTTTTACCACGGGAGGACATTTTGTTGTTAATTTTGAACCGTCCTTCATCGTTCTTAGAACACTTGTAACTTCGTTTCCGTGATAATTAGATGCGAAATGCACAGTTTTATTATCACGCCACTTGAATACACCAATACCAGAAGTAGAAAAACGACAGTCGTATTCCCCACGTGCAATTGCAGAATCTTTCATCAAATTATTTGGCATTCCTTTCCGATTAGATCTTATGGTGCCACATGCCAACGTCTGTTCTGTCTTCAATCTTTCCAGTAATATTATAGACGTAAAGTAATTATCGAAAAATATAAGTCGGGACTGTTTCCTATATGGCTTGGTTAGCTTTAGCACTATTCTTTCTCCCAGATTGAAATCTTCGAACTCTAGTTCTAGGGCCTCATTTTAGCCTTGATAAATTAAAAAATTTAAAATGTAACCTTTTTGATCGGCAATACACCACAATTTATACCCACGCTTTATAGGTTTCATGGGATTGTATTGTTTTATACTGCTACGTCCTTTAAACTTTATCATTGACTCGTCCACACTGAGCTCGCGTGTTCCATTATATGCTTCAGAAAATGTTTTATTTAACAAATCTATCATTGGACGTAACTTGTAAAGTTTATCTTTATTATTTGCTGGAATCGCGGTATTATCATTTACATGAATATTTGATAAAATTTCACTAAATCTATCTCTGCTCATAACTTCGGAAATTACTTATAAAATGTAGGTCTTTTGCAGTACTCCAGTAGTGTCTATAAGATGGTAACTTATGATATCCCATGCAAAAGTTAATTCCGATAAAGCCCATTAATTCATCTGCAGATAACTTTAGTGTTTTGTTATTTTGTGTTGCATATAAATTACTTTGATCAACTATATGATCAATAATTGGATTTAGAAGTTTTACAAAAATATCTGTCGCACTTTTACAATTCTTGAACATCTCTACATTACAGCTTTTATTTTCATTATATAACGGTAACTCAATAGTGGTTTCGTCTTTCTTTCTCCACTGTCGATTTATTTCAGTTTGAAGTACTGGGTCTGGAGTTACCGGTAAATTAGGAACAATAACTATCGGGTTATTTTGAACATTATTTTCTATAAGTGTAGTAGAAGTTCTTGGTCTTAAAATTCTCATAAGACTAGGATTATCAGCATTAGTAGGAACGTCATTATTATCATTAGAGAACTCAGGGAAATCAAAAACTAGCATGTCATCATTGTTTTCTAATAATTCTAAATCCTTACTACTACTTTCTATGTCCTGGCCAGTTGGTAAAAATAAACGATCAATTATTTCTACCTGGTTTGGGGCTTCTTCGTCCATTTGATCTTCATCTAAGTCGTATTCGTCCTCAGATAGTATGTGATTGTCAGGAATATCCATAGCTAACCACTCTTCTACGTCGTTTTCAATAAGTTTATTATTCATTTTTAATAAATGTAAGTGCGTGTGCAATAAAAATAATTAAAAAATACGAATAATAAATAACACGTGGTAAAAATATTTACGCGAATATCGTACGATTACTAATACGTGATGGTCACTGAAAAGCTAGACGTAGATAACTGACGGGACAAGCGAGTCCCGTCGATTCAAACACGATTATTTACGAATTAATGATTTATTCCCCACAAATATAAACACGTAATATACACTCGTTATAATCTGAATCGTATTTTTGACTGTATTTACGAAGAAAACGATAAGTGTATTTATAAAATGAAAACAAAACAGCGATAAGATTGAAAAGTGTATAATGCATTACACCTCATGTGTATACGACAATAAATGTTGTATAAATAGATATTATTAAATTTTTTTTTTTATAACTTATGTCCATGGGACTCAGATGTCCCGTCAGTACGATTGGCTCAATCGGCTTTACTGTTTATTTAATATTAGACGTTTTAGAGCCGGGACTCAAACGTCCCGTCCGTCCTGAAAGGGTTAATTCAAATGCCGAAATGTTTTCCCCTTCAATTTTTTGAATATAGTTATTGAACAGTTTAAGCATACTTTGTATAAATTTCATATATAATAGAGCAGTGACGTTTTGAAAAAAGTCAACCAATATCTTAGGACTCGAATCTTGTGAAATAAAATACGACTTTAGGCCATCAAACATTAAAATAATTCTGTCGATTGCAGGAGACAGCGATAGCCATCTAGTTTTGGCATGTGATAAAATATCACGGTATTGGACATCAGCAAAATCGCAAAATTCTTTTAATTTTTCTACCCACACTGTATACATGTGGAAATATCCAAAAAGTTTAACTGTAATAGCTTCTACGTCAATAGGTAAATTATCTGACGCGATTTGTACAGCGTTATGTAGGATGTGAGCGTTGCAACCTAATCCAAGTATATCTTTTTTTAATTCTGTCTGAAGTTTTGTGTACACGTTATTTTTTCCTTTTCTATTTAATCCACCAAAATTAGTGTTTGTGTTATCAGCCGATAGTGCAACAATTTTTTGCTTTAATCCGAATTTAGTAAGAACTTCAATAATTTTAGAAGTAATTAAATCAGATGTTTCACCGGGCAAATTTGAGAACTCTAGTATTTTGTTTTTTACACCAACATGAGGCAAAAAATAACGAACAACAACAGGTACTAGTTTAATTGCTTTGTGGTTGGAACCGTCAACTAAAATAGATATATAATTCGCAGAAGATAGTTCTTTTAAAGTATTATCAACTATGTACGGGCAAATAACGTTGACAAATATTTCCCTGGTTTTTGTTTTTGCACACGTGAATTTTTTGTCGTTTAAACATTGACGAATCAGTTCCGATGTACAAGTCATAGAACGAAAACTGTGATTGTGAATTACTGTATGATACACAAAAGTAGCTTCGCAACCTAACCTAACCTAACCTAAGGATGTAGTGTCATTATTATATTTTTCCATCATTGGATGATTTTTCATCTGTATCATTGTGATTATTCCACTAATAAATAATACGAGTACCTGTAAACAAACATTTAATGAAAAACTTAATATCTGAGAGTAAGGTATAGTACCCCTCCAATGTTCTAGCAATGTAAGTGTTCAATATCTTTACAGTCATGACTTTACCCAATTTTTCTAATCCTTATATTTCTAAATCCTTTTAAAGACTTGAAATTTGAAACAAAAATTCAGCTTTAGTGATTTAGAGCAAATTAAGTATTTATATACTTTAGAAGACCTAAAAGCTATAAGTAAATAAAAAAACACATGCTGAGACAAATTTACTAGTTTCCATTTAGCCATAGCCGTTTGGTAAGGGTGTGTTTTTACGAAAAAAAATATTATATTAATAAATCAATCAATAAAAACTTTTGTAATAAAAATTAAAAAACGGTATCGAAAAATATATTCATTATGATATCCATATTTAAATATTTAAAGAAAAATTAAAATTTGTCTCTATCCATATAACTTGACAATAAGTTAGTTGTTTTCCGAGATCTAAGCTAATTGTTACCTTCGCGTATTGCTATTGAAAATAGATCGTGAACATACAAATTTTAAGGACCCCTAAATTCGATAAAAAATGATCAAATAAACGAAAAAGAAATTTAATAATATATATGGTTTACAAAATATACCAGTAAACTCACAGTTGTTACGAGATTTAAATTGATATCGAAAAATCCAAATGCCGATATTTGGTCTGAATCACATACCAATATTTGATTCATAAACATTTTGATCTGTATTTTAAAACATTAAAAGTAACAAAATTAAAAAATTAAAATGTCAACTAGATTTATGTTATAAAAATATAAAATGTAAAGTATAAATACAAAATTAAAATATATTTTACTTGTCGTTTTATGTCCAAATGTAAATTTGAAATTCGGTACAACCGTAGATATGATATCACCTTAATTCTCTGTAAAAATAATTCGCTATGTTTAGTTTTGAAATATAAAGCATTTAATTTTTGTTCAAATTATGATTATTAGAGCACATTTATTCTGACTAGTTTTTCTGTACATACAACTGTATGTAATTAGTACATTTAAGACTAAATTATATAATATACACATCAGTGGCGTCATTTCAATTTTCAATAGAGGGGGGCAAAGGTTTTGAGTTTGGACCGACCCGAATGAGTAAAAAAAACCTCTCGCTTCGCTAGCAACCGCATTATACCCAACCTCACTTATTCCGTTGTTATACTTAATAAGATTTTTTTTAGTCTAATTTTTACAAGCTTATTTATTAACTGGGTAATAATTTTATAAAAACAACTGTGTACAATCCTTTACCAATTAAAACTCGGTTAACTATTAAGTATAACAATTTTTATTAGTTAAGAAAAATATTATTAATTTATTAAAGGATATCTTCTCTTTTTCATTTTTGAAAATATATCGACCGCATCATCTAAATTAATTTTACCTGATACATTACTTTCAACCGCAATGACCAGTAAATCACTCAGCCGTTCATTTCCCGTTGTTAGCCGTAGATGGGTTTTAACTAAATTTAGAAAAAAAAAAAACATTTATTGGATGCAGTAGTAACAGGCAAAGTCATAAGGATATTTATAACTTTAAGAGTTTCTTGAAAAGTATTTGGAAGTTGATTTAAAATTTTTGAAATAGAATAAAGGTATTGAATTCCATCATCTCTGTCTTTGTTTGCATGATTTATTAAATTTTTTGCAGATGGAAATTCACTTTGAAGATCTTCATTATTAATTTTAAAATGTATATAATGATCAATAAAGGTAACTAAATGGGGACTTTTTAAATTAAAATAATCAATGCTAGGATTGCTGAAGCGATGGTTTAGTTCATTCAAAAACCTAAAACAATAAAATAAAAAAAATATATTATCAAATTAATGCAGATAAAAGTAGTTAGTTATAGTTAGTTTTTCAATTAAATGATACTTATTAATAATTTATACAAATAAAATTTTGATTTAGGTTTTTATCTGTCAATTGCAGTATAAAAAATAATTTTGATATACTCAATGGCTAGTTATTTTCAATAGATGTATTGCTGTTATTTTCAAAAGTCCCTTGTAATATTGTTGATGGAACCAAAAAATCTTGAAGATTTCTATTTAATCTCATTGGTCTTTTATTTCTTGAACTATTTTCATAGACTATTTCATTTTTTTAGCGACTAATTTTGCGCTGTTATTATTTTATCCCAAAATGTATCGTTACGCATTTTTTTGATATTTTGTTTTACATTTTGTAACAAATTAACTGCTGAAGATTGTATAATACTTGAGCTTTGAAGTTCAACTGAAGCACAGTGAATGGGAATGGTTTGTATTAAAATATCCATAGCATGAGAAGTTTTTATAAATGAAATATTTGAAATTTCATTTAATATACCAATAGCTCTTGCAGTTTGATCTCCCTGATGACTCAGTATTGATAGAACTTCTAAAATTTCAGTAAAACGCATATTAACTTTTTGTAATGATTTATACCAATATGCCCATCTTGTTTCTACCAACCGTTCCAAATGAATTACAGGTATTTGTTTATCTTTTTGAGCTATGACAAATAGCTCATACCTTGTCTACACATTCATTAAAAACTTATACAAGTTTTGAATTGTATTGAAAAAATTACATAAGTGGGGGGTATACTTTGTAGAGTTTGCACTAAACATAAATTTAAACGATGAGCATAGCAGTGGACATAAATGGCATGAGGAACTTTGGAGCGTATTCTTTCTTGAACACCGGAATACTGCCCACTCATAACAGAAGCTCCATCGTAGCATTGTCCAATACAGTTCATGATAATTTATTTATTGATAGAATTTTAATTATTTCACTTGCCAAACTTTCAGCATTTGAATTTGCCATGTGGTATCAACCAATTGATCTCTCACAAATATTTTGTTCTTTGTCTACAAACCGTATTAAAAAACTCATTTGTTATTTTATTGATAAGTCTTTAGTTTCATCAACCATAATTGTATAAACGCCAAACTTATTCATAGAGTTTAATATAATCTGCCTTGTAAGTTGAGCTATTTACTACTTATAAAATCATTTTGATACTAAGGATTAGTGTAGGGTCCATAACATGCCTGTAATCTTAATTTTTATCATCAGCAAACATATCTAAAATTTCTAAAAAGTTCCCTTCGTTTTTAGAAATGTTAGACTCATTATATCCACGAAATGCTAAACTCTGTTTTGACAGAAAAAGTGCCACCATTAATAAGAATTTTAAGTGTTCTCTATTTTCAATAAAATTTTGTTGTACGTTATTAACTTGATTAGCGATAGATAGTGAATGGTTTTTTTGAACTAGAAGATAATCGTTCCAACACAGTACACAGATAACATGAGTCTTATATCTCTAATGATTGTTCAGATGTAAGGTCTGTTCCTTCCAGGTTTTACATTTTGAACCATAATTAACAAAACATAAATTACCAGCAGTTTTTCGAGTTGTAATGTTGGCAGAAAAATGACGGCATGGAAATCAGAAAATTTCATCTTTTGATACAGAATACTATATCCAGTTGCCAGTTGTAAATTTTATAATGTCTACTTGTAGATCGTCGACCATTGATAACGGGGAATAACATTTCTGGCTGAACTAGTTCATCATTTTTTGATAAAGATATATCATAATTTTCTTGAAAAGCATTTGTAGGCAATTGAACCTAAACACAAAAAGAAAATGTTAATTTTAACTTATTCAGTTATTTTAAATTAGGTAATTATATATGCTGTGAGCAGGGACAGATTTAAGAGAGGGCAGACTCAGAGGGCCAGAGGCAGAAAATAATGGTTTTTTTATACACTCAAATATAAAATAAAATATACAGGTACTATAAATATTAATTTTAAATACAATTGATAAAAATACAATTAAATATAAATAAATTGTTTGACTATACTTATGAATAAAATATTATTTGATACCTATGTTTTAATAAGTTTTTACATTAAATGTATAAAAATAAAAATATTTAATATAAAAAGGTTTTTATTTCCTAATCACACATAAAATTACTTAGTTATGTAAAGTAAATGTGCTGATTTTTAAAATTTGTAATAAATAAATAGTACCCCGTACCAAACCTATATCCTATAAACAATATTAAATGTATTATACATATTAAAAATAATTTATTTGGATTAACAGAAAGTTAAGGAATTATTCCTAAGATTAATCCTCTTACTTTCTAATTTAACACCCCTTGTTTTTTAAGAACCATCATAATTATAATTAAATGCCATCAATCTTATGTTTTTCATACTTTAGCACCCCATATTTTAGAGGTCTAGTTTTGCCTATGAAAATAATCCTTAAATTAAAACATAATGTAAGCAAGTTACTGTATATTTGTTTGGTGCTTACCTGATCACACATGTATTCTTTTTCAATTGTAGGAATAGAAACATCAACTGCTGATCTTAGCACGACATCCTAAAATAATGAGAAAGTTAAAATTGTGTTTATAGATTGATATTTACATTTAATTTTACTTTTACTAAACTTTTAAAAAATGTCATACCATATTGTCCATTGTATAATCTTCATTTATAAATGGATCTGGTTGTTCAATATTCAAACTAACAGATCCATTGTGATCATCCCAAAATATATTATATATTTATAAGTATACTTATTATTTAACGTTATAATTTCAGTCTATATAAAAAAAATTATTATTTATAGGATAATCAACTGAATATTTTTGTTCTTCGGTTAATTTGGCCAACTGTAATACAACTGCAGGTTGTTGTATTAATTGTGCATCAATCTAAAAGATACATAAAATCGAATTTAGAAATTAATAATATCTTAAGTTATACTAATTTTTTAATTTATTATTGCTTGCTTACTGGTTCAGGTTTGGTTTGTTTATTAAACAATTCAGAAATTGTTTTTAATTCTTGGGTGACTAGCTGCAGTTTTATTTTTTTTGTACGACGGTTTTTAGCAGCACTGCCCCATAGACATAATAAGATATGGACTGCTACTCCCCCACACCCTGCCATAAGTTTATTGAAATAAGATTGTTAGAAAGAGAAAGAGCGTAGTTTAGGTAAGAAAAAATGTAATATCATGGAATAATAAACAAAAAAGGCGGCTTATTTGAAGTCATAGACATAATAAGATATCATACATAACATATCTTATTATGTCTATGCGACTATGCATATAAATGCACTTAATTAATACATACAATGTTTTAAATATAGGATTTAAAACTATTTTAATATTTTCTTAGCTCTTAAAAATATAGGCAGAGTACCTAATAATTAGTATAAATTAGTATAAAGCAATATAAAATATGAATCTAGGAACAAAAGTGACAAAATAATGACATGGAAAAAAAATCATCAAAATATGTATTTCATTTAAAAATCACAAAAATCAGTTTTAATCATAGACATAAAATGAACACATGAACATTAGATAATAAATCTTTTATATTTGGTCAGTTATAAAGTTATCAAATTAAAATATAAAAAAATGAAATAGTTAGGTAAATAATAATAATTATAATATGAAAATAATAAATCTGAAATCATCTTGAAATCATTGATTTTTAAAATGAATAGTCTTAGTTAAAAACGATCGTATGCGTTCTTTTGGCTGACTCTCACTTAGGGTAAAGTGATTCACACGAATTCTGAAATAAGTTTTAAATATTAAATGTGTAAGTTTTAGCAAATGATTATCTAATGGATTTTGATTCAAAAAATGATCAGCTAATACAATAAAAATATTTTTTAGATTAATTTGTGAAGAAGCTTTAATAATTAAATAGTTGATAATATTTGGTTTAGTTGGTATCAAACTTTTGTAAGAGTTAAAAATTCGTTCAGCCACTTTACATAAATAGATAACATCTACTGATGGGTTTATTAAACCTCCACGTGATTTAATATTTATTAATGAACCACTTTCGATATTAGTTCGAGTTAAAACTTCAGTACATTCGTCACAAATTAATTTCCGTGAAAGTTTTCGGACAATGAACCCTGCTATGTACTCCACAATATCTTCTACGACTTGTTGTAAAACATTAAATTGGTTTGTATTGAAATTAATGTCGTCATCTTCTATTTCTGCACATAGCATATCTAAATAAATATTGGAATTTTCAACAGGTTTTGAAGTGCTACTACTGACCCACAAAATCTTTGTCATATCCATCACCATACAATTTGCTCCAGATGATGTCATTATTTCTGTATGAACCAATAGTCTTTTAAAAAAACTTTCAAACTGTAAAGCAGTGGGATTATTGTTGAAACCTCCTCTTGAACGGATAGCTGAGAAAAATATTTCAAGGTGATCTTGGCTCATTTTATATGTTAATAAAAATTCTAATTCTTTTGTCATAACTGTATCAATAAACATATTTTTGATGCTTTGTAATGAAATTATTAATCCAATGAACCCAGTTTTTCGAGTGGATTTGATGACAGGAACTATTGTTTTACTACTATCTTTACCGATTTCACAGTGTAATGATTGCAAGTATTTAATGGAGTCATCAATGAAACAAAATATGTCACTTTCGTTTTCTCTTTTTAAAGGTCTTTTGTACTGTGCCTTACTTAAGAAGTTCCTTGTGTTTAAAAAGTCAAATATATTGTTTAGATTCTTACAAAATGTTATTGTCGTATTACAATCTGCAAAACTATTTAAATTTAATGTTTTTGAACAATACTCTAGTGCGTTTGCTACACTTGAGCTGAAAGTTTGAGCAGCTAAACGCACTTTCATTTTTTCTTTGTGATACATAATGTGTCTGGTGCGGATTTTTGTTCCCACATGAAGACCAATTTCTTCCTGTATAGAAACCAAATTTTGAAAAAATGACCACCTAATTGGTTTCATGCTCTCATCATATAGAGTTTTCCAGTCACCCAATGTATTTCGACATAGTTTAAGCATGTGAGCAGCATCCAATAAAATATGTACTACTATTCCAGATTCATGCTTAAAAAAAGGTTTGGGATAAGGCATAGATAAATCAGCTCCTAAATACTTTGCCATTGAAAAATTAGATACCGTCCCATCAAATGTTAGAGTTCTAATTTGGACTCCAATTTCGTGCACTAATTCAATACATGTATTTACTAAGTTACTTTTTTCCGTTGACCCTATCCCATTTATAAGAAAGTAACCAACTGGTACTTTCCAATTTGAGTTTATGGCTACAAGCATAAAAACAAGAGCTTGAGTAGCTTTGGGAAGTCCATCACAACCATCGGTGCCAGTTCCATAATTTACATACCCCATAAATCTATCTCCTTTGAACGTTACACTTTCTTTGATATGCATTTCATCTATTATCAGTCCACATATAAGTTTTTTGCCTTTACTTTCCATTTCTTTTAATTTAATTTCAACAGCATTCAGGGCTTCAGCCGTAAAACCTGGTTTACCATCAATACATGAATACCATTTTCGTAGGGTGCTAGGAGCGGGTAAAGCATTTTGAAAAGTTTCACGTACAAAGTTGTAGGCATTCGGTGAATAAAAATGTAAAGTTAAGGCAAATGTACGTAAATCAGGAGAGTATGCACCGCCTTCATGGTTTAATTGTCTTTTTAGAAGAGCAGTTTCTGCAGTTGGTAGGCATTCCTAGTTAAAGAGATTTATAAAAGTAATTAAAAAGGAAGAAATAATTGTTTAAATAACTGATTTTTTTATTCATTGTTAAATTCACATTAAATTCATTGACATTACAAATTCACATTACCTAAATTGATAAAAAATAAAACAAAGACAATAACTTATATTTCTTAATACCTAACTAATAACAATTATTTATTTATTGATTCACAACAAATTACAAACAAT
>NW_019104466.1:0-45074 GCF_001856785.1 Myzus persicae
AAAAAAAAAAATGACAGTATTACAGGATGCTATGAATAGGTATACTAATAAAGAAATACAAAACTTAGAATATTTGCAAATTGTATCAAATCATAGTTTTCATACATGAAAATATTTATAACGATTATTTATTTATTTTTTATTGTATTTTATTATATTATGTGGACAATTATTAATTATTATTATGAAAAATATGATTTTGGATTATTTATTATGATTTTTTATGCTATGATTTAAATATTGATATGATATGATATTATATTATATTATAATTTTTTTTTAATGATATATCTTTTTAATTTTATACTACTATTTGATTTTCTTCACTGGCGGAGTTTACATGAACCCAATTTTACCTGTTTTTTTTTTCTGGCGGAGTTTACAGTAAAAAAAGATACTTGTGGCGGAGTTTACATGCGCCCATAATATTATTATTATGTATATTTACTATGCACAAAATTATTATAATTATTATAATTATTTATTATATACATAATAATAATATTATATTACATACATGAAAAATAAAATCGTGATGAAACGATTTTGGTTAAACTGCGCGTACAACGACGGCAATCATATAAATATTAAGAATAAAATTGCATTAATTCATTAGTTTACCGCGAGCGGTGACGATTGTATTCCTTTATTGTGGTCGGTCGATGCATACATTTTATATACCCACCGTTGCAACATAGATAAACAATTTTTGTTTCAAAAAATTAAATTAAAAAATTAAAAGTCGATAAATCTGCTAACGTAGGCATTGTAAATAATTGTAAAATATACTGGGTAAGATATAATAAGTACCTAATATGTCTACAACACACATATTATATTATATTGAAATTTATAAAATATATAGTATGATTTTATGACACAAGTATTAAAATTTCAAAGAAATTGATCAATTATTTAAAAAAAAAAAACAATACAATAAAATATAAAGTCGATAAATTCTATTGACGCAGGTATTGTAAATAGTTGTATAATAAATATAAAATAAGTATATGCCCATACGCTGCAGCTGCGTGTGTTACTCTATACGGAAATTTAATAAGACAAGTATCAAAATTTGTAAGCCTCTCGTATTACGTACCCTACGCGCATAACACGGAGCGCACGGACGTGCAGGAAAATATTTTATTATACCGTTCACGCGCGCTCGACACGCATGCAAATATATTGCAAACGAACGCGTATATATATATATATATACAGCCGTCACGTGTGTGTGCATATTGTTGTGGTTGTGTAGGCACACAATATATAATTTTTTTCGTTGATCGATAAGCGCGTCGGTTGTCTTTTTCACCCTGTCAAAATAATTACCGAGTAGTATAAACCTCCTCTCAATATAATATACTTATTATACACACACTGCATACATAAATATATATATAGGTGCGAGGCATAGTGTCGCGAGTCACGGTAACCCGAACCTCGTTTGAGTGCTCGCGGATATCGGGACCAAAAAAAAAAAAATCCCTCAAAAAACGTCATAACGAATAACGATTACTATTAAAATATAAAAACTCGCCTCCTACGAAATATATTTTACTTTCATTATGTCCCAGCTGCACTGGGAGAGAAATTAAGGATGGACTCTTCCGGATACGACGAAAACGCCACAGTGACGAAATGGTTATGTATAGGGGGGGGGAGGGTCCGTACTCTGTGCTATGCGGCATACGGCGAAGGGTCCCACCTAAAATATTGAAATAAATAAATTTATACGAAAATTAAAATGTAATGTATTATAAAGTTTTATTCCCGTAGTCCTATCCAAATATTGAGTTAGTATAAGTATTTGACAAAATTATCGTAATAAAAATATGCTTTCGAATGTGGGCATTCTTAATACCTATAACAAGTACTCGAGCACGAGGTATAAATTGTTTATAAAATAAATGCATGACTTGAGTTATATTTAAAACCAACAGAAATAAGAGGTGTGATGGAGGGTTCCACTAACGCGTACCAAAGGCCCACGGGTCAGTTTTTAAGGGGGCCCATAATTAAAGGCTTGGGATCTGGAAAGAAAAACTGCTATTAAATAAAATATTTCAATAGATACTTTAAGGACTACGGGTGTCCCTATTCCCCATTATATAGACTAGAAACACGCCAAGCAATAAATAATGTATGATATCCAGCGGTAATAGGCCAAGCCGACACTAGTAAGTTGTTCGTTATAGTAGAGTTATACCAAGATTTTCCTTTAGTAATTCATAGTTTCAATAAGATAAATTGAACTGCAACATGTTAAATTGTATAGCCATTAAACAAATATCAAAAATTCGTTATTAGGTTACCATTTTTGACGATAATTAAAGGGGGAACGGACATATTAAAAACTTAGTAGCCAAACTTAGATTTTCATTACATAAATTCACTAAACTTAAAGATATAATATTGCCTTTAAATATTTTACGTACCATTTATTTTGCTTTTTATCAATCTATTTCTCAGTATGGCCTGTCAGTTTAGGGAGGTGTCAAAGATAACTATTTAAAGTGTCTTCAACCAAATCAAAATAATGTACTAAGAATAATACTAAAATAAAAATCTTGAGTAGGGTTCATCAAAACTAAACTTTTCAAATTTAGGAATTCTTCCAATGAGATACTGATACAAACAATTTGCAATATTTACTTTAAAAAAAATGTATTAACCCATTAAATAATACAGATTTTTCTCAATTAAGAGAACATAGAGCTTATAATTTACCAGTAAAGTACACAAAAAAAACTTTTGGGCAATCTTTTGTAAATTACATAGGTCTAACCTATTTCAACCAGATATCAACTATATCCAAAAATAATATTGGTGGCGTAGTCAATGGAAAAAATGAAGTTTATAAGTAGTTACTCTCCGATTTGTCAACTCCTTTAATATAATAGTCCGTATTTCGGTGATTTTAATAGCTAGTTTTATTGTTTGTTTTTTAATTTTATTTTTTTTCAATATCATTTTATTTTTAGTTCAAATATTATTTAGTGTTTTAATTAATATAATTACATATTCTAATTTCCGGTTGAGATTTAGAACTGGACTTAAGTTTGTTCTTCGTCTATTTTTATATGTATTAATTTATGTTTACATTTATTGTATTTTCATTCTATGCAATTTCAATTCCTTGTATTGTTTTAGATTTTCTGTTTTTATTCATTATTTTTTATAGAAAGTTGTGTATTTCATTAATTTTTAGGTAATAAAGAGTTTCTCGTAATTTACTAATTTACATTGTAAAATGTATATTATTCATTTGTCGAATCTCTATTCCGTCACAAGCCTTGGCTTAAAGGAGTAGATATATTTCTTTATATATTATGTAAAGAAAAATTTAAATAAAAAAAAAAATAGAAAGGGGAAATATTTGTGCTGCATCTTCTATGAACCATATATTATATATGATCAATTTAATTACAAACTCAAAAAATGGGTGCATTCGTCAAAAAATTTACTTTAGGCGTTTAGGTGCACCTATATATTAAAAAGTGGTGTGTGGTGTACAACCACAACTTCACCGACACCACACCATTGCGTGATGTTCGAGCACATGCACAATGACACGTAATAATATGAAGCCACGTGTAATGTGTTATTTTTTCCATTCTCCCATGTTCAACATTGGTCCAAATTTTATTTATTAATAATAATCATTCCTTAAAATTGTAGCAGATTTAAATAAAAATTTTAAAAATTAATAAAAAAAACTATTTAACTATGTATCAAGAACTTATTTAAACTATTCTAATTTAAATGTCTAAATATACATACGTTGCCACTGGTTATAGATAATTAAATATTTCTTATGATCGGATATAATTTTTGTATGGTATTATATTTTGTCATTTATATGTTAATATTATAGATCTATAAATCATATGTTATAATTCTTCTGTGCGTCTGTACATATTTTAACTTCTAAACGGCTGGACCGATTTTGATGAAATTTTTTGTGTGTGTTTGAGTGGTTCCTTAGATGATTTTTATTCACAATGAGACCAAGTAGATGTAATGTGGGTCCCGGACAGGTGCTCAAACAATGACTTTGAGATTTACGACGGAAATTTTTGTTTTTAAATGGTTGCTTTATAGGTTGTAGGGGAAATAATTAGTAGAAATTAGTTTTTTTTTCTATATAAATGGTTACCATTGGTTACTCGGGCAGATGAGGTAAAATTATGCATAAAATCACCGCGTTTACGGTTTCGAATATATAAATTAGAAGAAAAGAAATATGAGAATTGAATTCAAGTGTTAAGCTTATATAGCTATTCAGAAACTACGTAACCTATTTTGTGAAAATGTCAAATTGTTCTTGGAGATATCAGGAAAGTTTAGAGCAGTGGTTCACAACAACCGGTGTGCAGCGAGAAATGTCATATTTGTATAGACTCGTGGTGACAATTATTGCATCCGGTGAAGTTGCCGAAGTTGCTGGGGTTGTCAAGCGTATGAGTATGCCGTGAAAACTTGTGATGTATAATAATATGCCATGAACTAAAAAAAGTTGAGAACCACTGGTTTAGAGAGTACTCTGAACCATGTTCAATTTATACCAAGTGCTATATTATATCCCATCCACTACAGGCAAATTGTCAATCTCGGTCGAATTGGATTACAAAGTGATGTACTGCACCGACCAAATGTTACTCGTGAACTGAGGTACATCAAAACTAAGATACCTAAATATATATTGTATATTTTTAATTTATCTCTGAATTACGCCTAGTAGTTCATAATATACCTAGGTAGTTCATTTCAGTTAAACAAAATGATTAAAAATAAAAACTACGAAATAACACGGAAAGTTTATTTTTTTTTAGGTGATTTTTTCTTTGGTGATTTTTTTCTACTTTCGGTAGTCGCCGCCGTATCTTTGTTGGTCGTTGATTTTTTTTTCTGACCTGTGCTTGGGCTAACCTCCGCTTCATCATTTTTTTCCTCACCTTTTGCTATGGTGATTGCCATATCTCTATCTTTGTGCTGTATGGTGATTTGCACGTTTCCTGCTTCAATCGTTTCGGGATTTACAGATTGGCCAGTACTCGGACCCTGTTGCAGATTATGGGCAATAATGTGCATTTCATTTGAGTCATTTTGATTTTTGCCCTTCTTCGAACCTTTCTTGCTCGTGCTCGGTGGATTTACCTGAGTGCAAGACGTAACGTGAACGATGCATAAAAAAATTCTAAAGGTGGTCAAGTCAATTTTGTGATTATAAAAAAAAACCAAACTGAGAAACTCGCTTTGCTATATTTGCTGTAAGGTATAGTTAGTTTTAAGTGTGGAGGGTATACCTTGTCATTATTTAGTATGTCACTTTGTATGTGTTGAATTTGTAAAAGTAAAAATGATTTTTAGCATTTAACAAAAATAACATTTTCATAAAATACAAAAATGTACTGTCTATAAATAATTTGAAATTTTTCTAAACATTTTGAAAACTTTATTTGTGTATAGAAAATTATATCATATTAGTAATTGTGAAATGTTAAGTTTTTCTGCAATAAATATATTTTTGGATATTTTTTGAAGAAAAATCATTATTTTTTTGGTTGAGCTAGAAAAAACTGTAGGTATATTAAAACAATATCGAAAATAATATGTTGTAAATTGTAAATACAATTTATAGGCTATTATACGAATGCTGCATAGCCGCATAGGTAACCAAAAATCTATGCTTAAAAAACATCGAGGATATCATATTATGTATTTCTACTATAAAAGCAAGTATGCGTTATTATATAAACAGAAATACAAAATAATACTCATATTATAGAAATCCGCAAAGACTCACTATCTATACACGTACTATTATGATAGATGGATTGTCACTTTGACGATTGTCCCCAAAAATGTTTTGACACACCCGTTTGAAACATATACACATTTTTGCAGCTCGGAATTATTGTTTATTATATGTTAGTTTATATTTAATTAGTATTATATGTTTGCGATGTTTAAAAAACAAAATTAATTAAATTACGTTAAAACAAGATTCGCGATTAATGGAAATCAATACCCTTGATAAAGTTACTATGAATAGTGTATAGTATAATTTATCTAGCCAACTACGAGATATATATATTTCCTATGTGATCACGTCATAACGGGACGAAGTGCTTATAACAACCATATACAATTCTTAGTTATAACGTATAGGTACTTAATTTTTTTTTCAGATTCATAATGGAGTTATTTGCTATAACATTTTGAACAATATACCGCTATAACAGTATAATATAATGATGAAATCAAAATAAGTTTTGAGAACAACGAGATAAATTTTAAATATCTACTCGTATATAATATTATCTTACATTTCAATAATAATCTATTATAATGTGTAGGTTTATATTGTGGTATGTATTATTTATATTGAACGAATCGGGACGACATCGTGCAAAAATATTTTAAACATCGTGAAATATGGGTATAGTAGATATTACTGGCATAAGCGTGGCAGGTCCTCTTCACAGAGGAAGCAAGACTATAGCTGAGAAGGTCCAAGAAAGTCTGGACTCCACCTCCCTCGAGGAATTAGTATTGTAGTTCTATTAACCCATAGTACCTATATTGACCTATATGGACTTTACGGTTAGTCCAAACATACAAATAAAACTACAGTTTTCAATAAGTATCTATTTTTAATAATAATAATAATAATAATAATGTCTTCAAAAAACAACCAAGTAGAAAACATAATTTAAATACCTGACTTTTAAAATAACATACATATTTCTCCAAAGTCCCATTCGTCTTTTGATATTTTCAAAACTTCTATGGTTTCTTCATAATAATCACCATATTATGCTTGATCCTATTCAATAAACATATTTAACAGTCCATTTAATTAGAGAAGCCGTCTTATCAGTTATCTTTGAAAATATATGCTTATATTCAATTTAATACTAGGTATACTTAAACTGATTAATACGATATAATTGTATTGTATATTTATTTATTATTTTGAGATTGCACAATGGAAATATTTTTTAAAAAAACAGTATATTATTATAATTACTTTGACGGAAGATCTAATGGGAGCTGAGAATCTTGTATTGGACTATTGGAGGCAGCTGCCTCCCCTGCCTCACGCCTGCGCACACTTATGAAACTACTGATTAAGGTTTTGTCAAGTATAGGTAATTGCATTTAGGTAAAAGGTACCTAATGTTAATCACAGTTCCGCAAAAACCAAGATTGACTGATCGTCTATAATAAATACATAAATATAGGTAATATCTATAATTTAAAATTGGTAACATAATATACATATTTATTGGGTTTGGCAATACTAAAGAATTAAAATGTTGTGTTTATTGAATAAATAACAAATACAATTTGAAAAAGAAAAAACTAGGTACTTGCCAACAGGCATACAAGGAATATAGCGAAATCGATCATTTTCTATGATTGAAAAAATCAATCATTATTGATGCTTAATTTATTTTGCTCAGCATTATTTTTTAGTGTTGAGCACAACGATATATTTTTTAATACCTATCGATAATGTTCTATTTTTTTTTTCGATATCGATTTAAGGCTTCGATAATTCTGTATCGAATTATCGATATCATGTCAACTTCAAAAACAAAATATTTTTCATAAAACACTCTTCGCACCAGAAAGAGGCATTTTAATTATTTATCAGTTTATTACTCCTTTGCCTTTAAAAAAATAGGTACATTTTATCAACATGTTTATTATATTTATTTTATAATTTTAATATCAAAAGAAGCAGAGTAAAATTATTTAATTCATCCGTGAGATTTGCTTGATAAGAAGAGTAAACACCACATGTATGTATGACGTCTTTTTATTAAAATTTATTGTCAATCTGATAACACAAATAATATTTGAGCATCAAATAATTCAATGGTTGTAATTTTGTAGATTTTGAATACCTACTTGAATAATTATTTTAAATTATACCTAAACAATTGTATTATCTAAAAAATACTCAGTTGAAATTAAAATGAATAATACTATTTTATGTCAAAGAGGATGGGGCCCGGGGTCCGGTTTTCTCCGCAACATTGTCTTTTGCTCTAGGGATGGCCCAGAGAGGCAGCACTAATCCGGCATCGAATAACAGATCTATACAAACTTTTTTGCGACACTCAGCGAATGATTAGATGAATTTCAAAACAGATAATAAAAACGAAACAGCCAGAATATAATAGTAAACAATTATGTAAGTTTTCAACGTTGCAGTACCACTTCGAAAATATATTCAGCATTTGATGTCGTTCGTCGAACAGTGATAGACTATTTATTCTATTTCTTCGAATTGTTTCCTGTATAAGTACCTAATAGGTAAGAGTATAATATGATGTAATTATAGGTAAACCTTATTACCATATTTTAGCTCCACTGTATACGAACCTATTATCAAAGTATAATATTTATAGACTTCTAAAGCTCTAAATTAAAAATGACGTTAATGATTCCTTTGACTCAGTGTATATTTATTGTTAAAATTTGTTTGTTTATTGATATTTTACTACTTCAGTAGCTGAAGCTATTACATGTTATAATTTATTATATTACTTATAATATATTGTTCTAACTAGGCTCAGTAGTGAGTAGGCAAGTGCGAAAGTTAATATCTTAATTTGAATAAAGTATGTTAGATATCAATGCTCTATGCGGATCTATAAAAATGTATTAAATTTACCAACTTTTAATGTCTAAGCTGGCAGATTTCAAGGTGCAAGGTTATTTATAGTTTGGATTTAAATCTAAAATTAATTCAATGAATTTGATTAAAACGAATTTTCAATATACATTCAATATACTTTCTAGATAAATAAATTAAACAGATGCACCAATTTAAATAAATAATAGTTATTTAAGGCAATTATTAAATTTAAATTTTATAATTTTAACTTATAACAAGACTGGGCATATAATTACCTATGTATAGAATATGAGATATATTAGGTGGATGAAATGGAATTTCAATTTTAAGGTTTTGAGTCCCATTCCAAAACAATGTGTAGACATTTTGTTAGAAGTACCTACGAAACAGTTTACATACAGTCGGTGATGGAATAGGATTTTCATTATCAGGCATTTTATTCTATTAGTAACTTGTTATGTTTGGCAATGTTAAGTGTATAACAATAAGCTTAAGCCAAATTTGAATCTGATTGACTTTCTGTATTGCTTTCGAGATAGTAGTCACCAACAGGTTTCTGCTACTTTACCAAAACAACTCTTTTATTAAAAAAAAAGACAATGTTATTAGTATAAAAACCTAATATGTATAATGATGAACTATTGTTTTCTGCAGCAGTGAGCAAAATAAGAAAATCAAAAAATCTTAGAAACAAAAAAATTAATTATCTTTAACACTGGAGAGTGCAATGTTGCCAAACGTACCACACATCAATTTTATTATCCACACATCAATTTTATTATCCACACAAGTCACAATATTAAGAATATTCTTAAATACCTCAGTGGATGTAAGCAAAAACTGGCTGTTAAAATCATATCAAGCTATTTAATGTTACGGCTTGGTGATACGGATTTGCGATGTACAACTTTTCGCTTTGGTGGTCTCGTTTCGAAGACAGGAATGTTTGAAAGACTGCAAGTTTGAGTGTGTAGTAATTTCTCATGGCCTGTATAAATTGGTAATTTATTGTACTTAAAAAAGTCCCAGGGCGTATGTCTGGAGGTTTTTTGTATGTAAAAATGTCAATTTGAAAAATGTGTTTTAGTGTCTAGTAAGTCGGTCATTACCAGTGTAAGACATTACCATCAGCCTAAGCAATCCGACTGCGGCGGATGTGAAGTAGTAAGTACTACGTTCTGTCGCTTGTCCCTGTGCTATTTCGTATTGAAGAAGTGTAGTCAAAAACCGTGTTTGAGTGTCTAGCTCAGTCACCTCAAAACAGCATATCAGATAGACAATCTACCTGTGGTGGGTTGCGGACACAGCGAAAAGTGACAGAAAGTGAAAAAATATTTTACTAAAACCTATTAAAGGACATTAAATATAGAGCAGGCGTGGTTGTACGGACCGGTGCTCGGTTCGGCAGAAAGGGTCACCCTATAGTATTTCTAGTGCTCCTTGCCATTTTTTTTAATATAAATTAGATAGAGTAGATAGATTAAAATAGTAGATTATATTTACAATTTATGCAAGGCTAGAATAGGAAAAAATACGAGAAGAAAAAGAACTATGAAATAGTAAATTTATAATTTTAGAAAGTTAACAACTAATAGTTTATGTCTTGGATTTTATCTAAGGGGGAAAAAAATCGAGGTTACTAAAAATGTTGTCTAAAAATTTGTTACCGTGATCCTGAAGGTGGAAGCGACTAGCGATGCCATTCGGTTAGCAAGTGTTTGATGACTGAGAGACTGCAATGTATGAAACAACCTGTTCCGTGTGGGGGAGCTTAAATTGCACGGATTGTTAATAGACAAATAGTTATTTTAATGGAAAAAATCACCTCATACAAAAACTAAAAACATTAGAAAACCTTAATTCTTATCGATGAATTAGTATGATATTTTGTGCACCTCGCGATATCGTCGTGAAAAACTGATCAATCGGCTGACTTATAATAAAATAATATTTAAATAGCTTAATATGTTTAAGTTCTGTACCTATGTCACTAACTTAACTGAGGTCAGTGGGACCACACGTGCAGAACTCTTATTTAAATATTTTGAGAACCATATCGAGAGTACAGCTATATAATATAGTAATAATTCCATGTCAATGGCTGTTTGGTCGTTTTGATTCGTTTTTTGTTGCCATTGAATCAGGTAAACATTTTATAGAAACTGGTTAAAGCCGATATCAACCGGAACTGCTAATTTTAATCTTGAAAAACAGCAACCGACATTAATAATTGTTGTCCATATCGTAGAAACCTAACCGGTACCGAAACAGAAAAATGACATAAAATAAAGGTTCGGCAGTTAGTCTTTCGTGTTTATTATAATTTATTCGTACATTTGTGGTCGAAACACGCAGTTTTACGTGTAGGCACATACTAATCATACGCTTTTGATGTACCCTATTACCGTAGGTAGGTTGGTAGGTGCCTACGTCGCTGTTATTTATACCTAGTGTTGGTATAAACCATCATATTATTGTGTATAATATAACCAATACAACCATTGGCACTTATATGTAACGATATCTCTGCACTCGCGCAAACTCTAATCCGTCGATGTGACCACGGGACGCGCCGAAGATCATGTATGGGTATTATGGTACGTTTGCAGTCGGATTGATCACGAAAAGGTGGGTAAAACGAAATTATGAAAAACCGAAAACCGAACACGCAGCGTCTTTGTACCGTCATCAACTAAATAATATCATATATTTGTTTGTAATAATATGTGTATAAGTTATACATACATAATATCATAACTTGTCGGGCTTCGTAACACGACACCGAGCACTGCAAAAGTACCGTATCGAAGAGGTGCGCAGACTGCTCCTACAAAGTAACGTTCGGAGAAGTAAAAAAACACACACTATACAAGACAAGGTATTATATTATTATTATATTGATATTGTGATTATACACGCAACGAAGATCCGGCTATTTCCGGACGCTCGCAAATCTTCTATATACGCCTAGCTAAATAAACACGTGCAGAGTAGGTATATAATATAATATTAGGTGTACACCTATGTGTGTGGGTATAGGTAACTATAATGAACGGTTTACGATATTATCACATTATATTATATTATCGTACCTCGGAGCGGAAGTGCTCTTGTATATTATAATGCATACAACGTGGTGGCGTTCGATGTGTACACATAATATAGCTGTATTTGGGCGGAGAGTGCGAGACAGAGAGGAAACGATATTGTTATTAATTTTATTTTTTTTATTCATCTCGAAAAAATATTACGTCAATGGCCCTAAAAATCTTTTCCGATCGCACACTATAATCTACACGCATAATAATAATAATAGACGTACGTACGCATGCATGTAGATAGATATTTATATATTATTATAATGATGGCGGTACATGTGTAATTATCGTACACATTATATGATATTTTATTGACGGTACGGGTGCAACGCCTGACGTGCGACAAATAGAAGTATACACGCGAGAGGCGTATATAAATATGGCTATACGTGTAAAAAAATGAAAATAAAAAACAGAAAAACCGGATGTATTACTCGTGGCGTATCATCGGCGTATCGATTTAATACCGACCGCCGTAAGTAGTATATACATTCGTGTGCTATGCATTATTAATTATAGGTACAATAATTATTATATTATTATTATTATTATTTTATGCACGGAACATGGCGGGATGATGCCCTTCGTAACGGCACGGTGATGTTAACCCATAAATCGTGCAGATGATGATGATGATGATGATGGCCGCACGGCAGGCACTTGTATCTATTATACTTAAAAATCATAATTGATCCAGTGCATGAAATTGATGCCAAAATCGATTCCAAAACACATTTCGATAAAAATCTTCCAATTCTAAATTTTATCTAACGAAATATCAAAATTAAATTTTAGATTCTGAGCGGAGTGATGTGTGTTTTTTTATTTGTGCCTGTTTACACGATAAGTAGTCGAAATAAAGCTTCGATTTTCAACTTCAGTATCTCCTTTGACGAGAAAGTGAATTTGGTTGGTGCATTGGGGAGGTGAATATTTAAAATTTAAAGTAGTTTTCAAAAGCGCCGGGAAAAACTAAAAGAAAAAATTAAGGAAAAACGGGAATTCTTATGCAAAACCAGTTTTTGACGAAATCTTTTTTAGTCCTTGATATAACTCTACAATGAATGACCGAATGTACTTCATTTTTTCAAATATGTATGCCAAAGCTTTACTTTTACTTCAAAAACTTCTTGGCCGATATCATTTGAATAAAATTCACATAAATCTTTGATCACTTTGCTATCATAATTTTATTTTCATAAAAAATTAGGAAACTGAAGCCATCAATAATATTTTTATGGTTTAAAAATCTGTCTTTTAATTGTTGAACTAAGTTGTCCACAAATAGTAGGAATACACTAATTTCAAAAAAATTTCAGGGTCATTTATAGAATAATTTGATCTATGTTTTTGTCGTTTAATCTTTTAGTTATGGTTTCATAATTAGAATAGATATTTTTTTAAGGGGAGTGTCATATCTCCTCGACACCCCTCCCCTCTATGTACGTCGCTAGATTCACTTGCGACTTAATGTACGAATGTGCAGCAGTCATCAGGACGACATCCACTTGACTGTTTTTTTTTTCAAAATGATATTCAAAATTTACAGAAATCGAAAATAATTTAAATCAATAATTTATATCAAATTTACACTTGTTCTATAATTTTTAGTACCTGTACACAAATAAATTTAAGATTGAAAAAAAATTAATTCATCAATTGCTCCAACAGATCCGTAATAATGTTCAACGGCAGATAATAATGAGTATAATAAGCAATGACTAATATTTCGTTTTATATATTATGGGCCCGTTTCAAAACCATGAGCAACAACGCAACACATGACACGAATGACGATCTTGTTCCTGTCGTACGTCTATGGCTTGTACCTAGTAAGTAAAATTAAAATCGCTAAAAAATAGTGATGTAAACCATAGAAAAAAATTATTTTTTATGCCTTTATTACTAATCGGAAAACAATTAAACCAATATTTTGTGCTACGATATAAAAAACATAATATTATAATATAAATTATTAATATTATATTATAGAATGTAGGTGCCTTTTTTTTCCGCTCAAAAACCAGGCACTGGTGGGAAGTGTTTATCACAATACTGCCACCCAATATTTTAGATACCTAATATCATTAATAATTAATTATACTAGTATTTATACAATCATTTCTAATATATTCAATTGAAATTGAAATCGAGAATTTGAATTTAAATTCACGAGCCCTGTATTAAATAAGTAGTATATGATTGGTATCATTCAGTCTGTCAAGCAAAAATCATTAGGTTCATTCCAATATTCTCTTATTGTAGCCGATGAGCAGCTCTGCAGTACAATAATTAATCATAGTTAACATACTTTAATATTGAGATTACATAAAATAGTTATAATATTATAATATGACGTCATAATAATATGAATATTATACTAGCAGTATTGCAGTAATCAGTGCCGCTTATAAACAAATTAAAAACGCGTTACGACGCTTCGCACAGTTATTAATACGAATTCCGAAGAAGACAAAAAAACTATACAAACGCGATTTCATAGACACCCGCGTATTTAATACAGCCATCGTTTTTCTTTCCCTCAGTCCTTTTTTGAATCGACGGCGCCACGAAATCTTCATCCTCCTACCGCCGTCCGCCTACCACTAGTGTAATCTTCCTACTCCTTCCACTCCACCTCCTACGCATACTCACACCCCTCCCGTTCAACCGGGCGGCGTTATAATCGCATTCGCAGATGACGACACGATGGAGATTCTCGTTGCCAGCTCGGACCAAAGACACAATCGTCTACAATCCACACATCATAATATTATATCTCGTATATATATTTATATTATATACCTACTTATATTATATATATATAATATACGGTGAGATAATAATATACCGATTAACCAAGTTATATTGCATTACACACGTATAGTAATGATAATAATAATAGTATATTATGTGCAACCTATTTGTACAAAACGAAACGGATTGATATATATATATATATATATATATATACTCGTATTGTACAAATAAACACATACACCATATAGGTGATATTGTACATGTGTACGATGCCCGACGCACATCACACACATGTGTAGGTACACACGAATGACTTTAACCTTGCAATAGTATATGATAATAATATTACACAAACTGTAGCACAACTGTGAACACACACACACACACACACACACACACACACGTATAAATGTATAATATATATACCTATATGACATGATTAGTAATATTATACCGTGGCTGGCGGTAGCGCATTGATTATAATATTATTACGCCGCGCGGGATACGGCAGCGCATACCTATGATATGTACATGTAATGATTTAAAAATTGCCCGTTGATAATGAGAGTAAAAATAAAAAAACCAACACGCGGTCGTCCGAAAACATGTGTAATAAAAATAATAGCGTTTTTTATATACATACATATATTGTTATGTCTTATAGCAGTGTGTGTGTGTGTTATTAAATTTTCGTCAACTCTCCATGATAATATAACGTGATATGATATATTTTTATGATATCCCGGTCGGCGCGTGCGCAACGAGCTTAGACGCTGATGCACGGTGCACTGCAGCTGCAGTAGTGCAATGTGATTCGGACGCGGGCGCAATGACGTCGTGGTTTTCTGTTTTTTTGTCTTTCGTCATCACACAGGACACTAAACACTAAACGACCGTCGTCACGTTATTGTGGTGCGACGGCGAAAAGTGAAGATAATGCTCCGCCGACGGGCATAATAATATGACATGTCCTACAGACATGGTGCGCAATATAAGCGAATAAAAAAGTCGTATGTCGCCTGCACATCGGTCCACCGGCTTCCAATATTGGGAAATTTTCCACACTAATATTAAACAGTAGTACCTATACTTACATATAGTATGTAATTCGTACGAAAATTTTCGAACCGCTGCAGTTTTCTCATTATCAATGAACACTATGTAGTGGGTGGGGCTCCGGACTGATGTGATTTCGGTCCCTCCGATGGTTAAAAATGATATACTCATAGGTTTAATTACACCATACTTTAATATCCGTGATGTATTTTATATGAATAGTTGAAACGACCAATTTTAAAATGTGTACCACGATCATCAGTATTCATGAGTTTCAATAAACGTCAAATACATGACTGATTTGTTTTGACATCAATAACATTATGTATTTAAAAAAAAAATGTTATTAATATATAATATGTAAGTAGGAATAATTTGTATTACCTAGTAATATGAATTCAATTTTCAATTTTAATTTCTTACGTCAGTGACATTTCACATCAATATGTAGCAATAGTATAAATACCACTTTATTTAATTCCAATGATTTTCATCATGATAATATACTAAGAGTAATAATATGCACACTTGCACGATCTTAAGAATTATGATTAATATTGTATTAAATTGGAATCGTTGTCCTGTTCATATTCTATTTCTTATTAAATATTATAATTCTGTTTTATTCCCCATTGTTTCAGTTAATTGCTGGTATTGGTAATATTCTGTATTTATAATCGTTTTTATTGGACCTAGAATGAACTGTATTAAAATAAAATAATAAAATATAATTGTATAGTAAAATTAATTAATTATTTTTTTCTTTCATTACGCTGTATATTACTATTAGGTATTTATATTATGTACTATAGGTTACAATGATTTTCAAATAAAAACAAACAAATAAATGTGTTTTAATAATAATTATTTATTTGAAAACTCCATTACAACTAGTGTGCAATAAGGACATAGGAATATATTAAGGCATGACGCATTACAAAGGAAAATATTTAGCTATACTATTTAAAGGCTACTCGACCTCTTTGATCCAGATGATAGCAATATAAAAATAACTTATTTTTTAAACTGAGTAAAGTTCATATTTTTTAATACCTTGCTCGCCTTTGACCAACTTCTATAATTTCCATATTGGTGTATGATATACGTAGATAAATGCAACGGTAAGTTGTTAAACTTATATGAAATCACTCTAAGCTATATCGTCTACTATGAAAAAACAACACACACACATCAAAACCAATTCATACAACGCTAAGTTTAGAATTTAAAATAGGTACTCAAAAATTTGCCTGTGAAAAATATATACGTACCTAATTTATTTCGTTTGTTTTTTTATTTTTGTTTAGGTATATTATAATATTATATTCCTTTTTTTAGTTTGTTTTATAAATCGATTACGATAAAAAAAATTGTATAGTTTCATTCTTACATTTTAAGCAAAGTAGGCGCCTACCTTTAAATATTATACCTACCTGTACTTCTTGGTAATTCGAGAGATACATCAAGGTAAAATAAATGATACCTATACTTCTAAAATATATATTGAAATAGTTGGAGATACAATTTAAAAAGAGATTACTAATAATTTATCTTATTTAGGTACCTACGGTACTTCGGAGATTTTATTTTTGATTTAGATACGTTCTATATTTTATACAAACCGTTTAATCTAGAAACGTAAAAGTATTTTGAACAATATGACTAGATCAAAAATTAAATTGAGATTGTTTTATATTACACATTAAGAATATTTGATTTTTTGATGAACTTCGATTAATTACTATTACTAAATCTATTATAGTCACCAATCAATTGTTTAGTCACTATCTATAGTAATCGATTTAATCAATTAATTGACAATTGATTAATTGCTTTGAATGATTAATACTGTAATAAATGAAACCAATTGAAAATCGTGATACAATCATTTTTGCTTATAGAATATCCCAAGGCGATTGTTTCTTACATTTGTTATTGATAGTTGAAACGTTATGAAATTTAATCAAACAATACCTATAGTTAATAGTTTGAGACCATCCAAGTTTGATTCGTTATCATTTTACATCGCTTTATCATGGAAAATATGATTTATTACATTTTATTAAAAATGTATTTAATACAACGAGTATTAGGTATATATTACTTATTATGTTTCTAAAATTATGATGTAAAAATGTAATGTCTTATGCCTTAAGTGAAGCAATATGAATTAAGTTTGTGATGATTTTTTTATAACAACGTTTTTTAATTAGAAATATTGAAGAGGTAATTGTTTTGTTTTCTTTGCCTCTATAATAAGCGTAGGTAAAGTGAACTGTGTGAATATATAAATCTTTGGATCGTATTAACGAAACACATTTTCCCAGTATTGATGTAATAATAAGTTGATTTTCTCGTTTTTGAATTTCCTATTCATATTGGTTCAAGATTTGTTCAAGGCCTTTCAGTCGGTAATTGTTTAAAAACTTCTAGTGGCAAATTAAATGTTGGTAGTCTTAGTACAATAATAGGATGACAACCAAAAAAATAATGTTTAATTTATTATACGGAGGGTGGCCTATTATACAGTAATAATATGAAGAATTTTTCTCCACTTGAACAAACTTCAACACTTCATTTTTTCATATATAGGTTTAAAATGACTTTAATTGTATTTACGTATACAACTAAATACATATTACGATGTATAACATAAACGAATTTAACTTGATATGTTTGAAATCTTAGTATGGTATTAAATTTGATTCATCGGTCAAAACTCAAAAGGCTATTTTATTTTTATTGCAGATGACGTTCTACCAAGTTCATACGACCATAGCTACATATTTTTCATTATTATTGTAAATAATAATATGTTTTATTTTAGTACATATAGATGATCTCATACTGAAAAAATTTACTCGACGTTTGAGTGACGATTTTACGAAAAACTGACCATTATAATTTATAATAGATACATGCATAATAATAATTTTGTCTCTCAAGAGATGTGGAAAAGTCAATTACATTTCATAAAATCATAAATTACAAAGTCATATAAAATCATAAAGTCAACTGTTTATTAAAAGGTCAGAAACAAAGTAGTAGAATAATATAATATACCTATTGATAGTTTTGAATTGTACTAAAATATTAGAGCTTAAAATGTTATACACATAATAATAACCTGGACATGGGTTAAATAAATTGAGCACTAGAGACCTATTATTATTATTGTTATTACTATTATTAGCAATTATTATTATTTAAATACATTAACATATAGGTTGAAGTAAAGGAAGTGAAAAAAATAGAATGTTCGCACATTATCATGCAACAATAATTATATCACAAAACGAACACCCATTATAATATGGTACCAAGTTAAATAAGTCTGTACGCGTGTGAAGAGGTAATATTATAATCAGTGAAAAATCGAAGACCGGAAGTATACATCGACAAGATAATTTTTGTATTACACGTATTTTTGCTCTGTATACAATTATTAGATCGACTGAGAGATTTCAGGAAATTATAATAATATTATTACACAAATTTATACAAGTTAGGAAAAATTATTATTTCCGATAGACTATGCGCACAAATACAAGTATGTATCAATAATATTATACATTTATTATATCAGTGAACGTTAATACATTTCCAAAATACAAGGATAGAATTGTCCAATATGTAATATTATATAGTCTTAAGTACTTGATGCAATTTTTCGATGTACATAGGAGGGAGGTAAATTTCCGTAAACCAATTAGATTTATAGCTGAAGCTAATAAAAATGTTAAAAATAAAATAAAATAATTATTGTGTACAGTATTGTAAATCAAACGCATCTCAAAGATATTTGTAAAAAAAAACGAAAAAATAATACTTACGAGAAATAAAAAAAACAAACAGATTTTTTAAATTGTATTCGAATTATTGTAAATGATTCATTAGTATTAAGTAAAATAGAATTGAACTAATGTGCTTAATGTTTTTAAGGTATGCACTGCATTGAGTGAGGTACTAATTGGCTATGAAACGTTTTGCCAAGACGATTTTTTGGTTAAGAATACATTCTACGACTATCATAATTTATAATCACAACATACTAGGTTTTTAAATTTCTCTAAAAAATGTTATTTCTTTTGCAAATTGGGCTAATATTTTACGAGTGGATCACATTAACTCTAATCCAACATGACTGTAGCTAAGTTTAGTAGTCTAATAAGTAATATGAGATTTAGATTTTAACTAGATATTGTCAAACCAATGTAACTATACGATTATTAATAAACGATTTGTTTTTAATTAAAATGTCTACGTTTAAGGATTAAATATTACAAAATTATACTAAAGCCTAAAACAGTTATATGGTTTACATAATTTTATTTTATACTGTGGTTTATTAGAATTAAAAATTTCGAAACAATACTTAAAACTAAATATGGTATACTGGTTAAGCTAAAAAAAATAGCAATAATAAGGCTACTTACTAAATTTTAAAATTATCTTTTTATTTTATTAGGTAAGATAAAAATTTTTTTTACTTTTGTAAATCGATGGAACATTATTAATTTATGACTATAAGAAAAAATATTATTTATACATTACCTATCGCTATGTTATTATATATAATACTAAATTCTTATTTGTTTATCCGCAAGTTAGTTGATGTTTAGTTTCAAAATATTTTAAGGTTGGAGTCTCAAGTACCCACGAATAATATTTTTTAAATTACAACAAAATAACTTAAAACTTTATTCTTGGTTTTAATATGTCATTTTGTTCAAATATGAACTCAAAATGTCTGTAAAAAATAACTGTGCTGATATATTTTTAAGATTTTTTAGTTACAATATGAAGTATTTATGGGTATTCTTGTTTTATATTTTCACTCTTTAGCTATACAAATGTAATGTTTTATAATTTTTTTACTACAATAAATTGACAAATTGTCAATATTATGATGATTTTCATAAACAATTTGAACTTTAAACACTAATAAAATAAAATCATGCCTAGGTATTTTAAAAATTTTCTCAACTGCTATTGTAACTATTTATAAGGAATATTTTGTATTTAATTTTTTAATATTTTTGAAACAGTAACTAAAATTTTATTGACATCTATAGAACAAAAACTAAAAAAAATTGAAAATTGAAAATGTCTAAAAATAACTCAAAACGAGTCAAAATAGTTTGGAATTAGTATTATGTAAAGAAAATGATAAAATAAATATTTGATGCAAATTCCAAGTAGTAAGTACCTACGACAGAATTAATTTTTGAATGACGACAAAATAAGAAAATCGTTGGATGAGGATTTGTTAATTTACTGGTGAATATCCGATTTTTAACTTCATACTAAAGTAAAAAATTAATTTAACTTTCCGATAATTTTTATTTGGTGTTGAAGTAAGGAAAATTCAAGGGAAATTTCGTATTCAATTTTCGAAGGCTAGATATAAATAAAAACATTTGAATAAACTTATAACTCGAAATAATTTGTCAATTTTTGTGATTTTGATGAATTTTGTCAACATTTTAACTCAAACTTTTTTTTTAATTTCCACTAGTCACGACTTATAAGGAATATTGTATTAATTTTCAAATTTTTTTATTATTTGTATTTTAAAATAAGAAAACCCGACATTTTTTTAAGCCTATAAATAGCTTAAATAGAGTTGCAATATTTAAAAATATTATATGGTGCATAGGAATTGTTAATATAAAAATTTTTATCAAATCGATTTTGTCAAAAAATGCAGGTTTCACGTAAAAATCCCAGTTTTTCCTTAATTTTTTGTTTGTTTTTTATGATGCTTTTGAAAACTTTTGAGAATTTTTTACCGACGGTATCACGAGTGACAGAAAGGCATACTGGAATATAACCTTGAGGAGAAAAAGACTGAAATGTGTAATGTGTTAAAGAAATTTCCTTTGAATACGTTCAAACATGTACCTATGTAGCAACAGCCGAGGACCGTACTCAGATTTAACAATACCATACTCGAAAATAGTATGAACGAAAAAGTGGGGGTCATCACAATTTTTTGATGTAAGATTCATATTTTTCAAAAAATGTTTACATATTTAAAAATTTACGTAATACTTATATAAATTTGGAATGACATGAAAAATATGCTTGGCTTATCGATACCCAATACAATATCGTATGCCCGTTTGCTGTCATATGGCAGTTAATGTGTTGAGCCAATGCCATTTAAATTACATATACTTGACTGTTTACATAATAATATGGTAGTTCGGTAGGACTATATGGATATTGGATATATAGTTTTATACTTTTATAATAATCATTAAATGAGATTGATAACATTTATGAATTTGACCACACGGCGTTATGGATAGGCAAATCAGGTACATTACTGCCATGGGTTCGTTTTTCATCACAATGACGTACCATATATTATAAACATAGTAGGAATATATTTTTTTTTTGTATCGAGTTCAATATTTATACAGTTCAATACACCAAAACACGATGTTGACGATTTAAAATATTAAGTAGAATGTTTAGTTAATACATATAAGTCATATATTATTCCATAGGTAACGTATTATAATTTATAGCTGATGCCCTTACATTTTAGGTACTTAACTGAGAATCAAATGTGCACCGGGGATAATACGATACATAGGTATAACGCATAAATTGTGAAATTGAAATGACAATAATAATTTTACTCTCAGCTATTAAATATTATTTTAATATTATTAAATGCACACAACTCTTTTACACTTTTTTTTTATTATTAGACACAACTATATTGTGGTTTGTGCATAATGAAATGCACTATTTGACAAGACTGACAAATACACTTGTCTTGCAATTTGAATAATTTTTTGTAACTCATTTTTATAAGAACATGACATTCCAGAAATTATTTTATTTTTTTATGATTACAGTTATGTTGGATATTAGTTATTTCAGGATATTCACGCACAATAATAATTTTTTTGTAATTCAATATTATGTAGTTAGGTTCATATTTAATTTTTAGGGGAAAATTCTTAAAATGTCCAGTACAGTTTGAAAAAATGCTATAAATAATATATTATATCTATCGTATAAGGAATACCTTTACAGAAATAAGATTTAAATATTACAATACTCAAACAAAGTGTTTAAGTGCGATGACCATTGCTCTTTTGTGATAAAAAAAAATATAATGACGAAATAAAAACGGAGACGGATATTATGCAGCCCAAGATTATACCAATCTTACAAGATACCAATATAATAAGTGTTTGCAAATGAGTCATTATTTTTATTTTTATTCCACACCACTAAAATATTATATACTTCAACTAATTTGTGTACCCTTAATTTGATTTTTGTCGTAATTAATTTTATTATAATGATGTACCTAAAATGTAAATTATAATGTACTATATAGAAAGCGTAACTTTTTTTTTGGATCACTAAAACGTTTATTTTGTTGCGTCTAAGTATATACCTATCTATATGTCAAATTTTTGTCAGTAAGTAAGTACGCTACAAAGTTTTGAAAAAAAATTACCGATTTAGTGAAATAAAAAAAAAATTCTAATCATGAACGTAGAAATTTAATTGTTCATTCACAGACGATTTAACCAACATTGTATAAAATATATTGGCCGACAGAAGTATGAATCGGGATAATATATTATATCAAATATTTTTGTTTTGCAAAACCATGGTTTCATCATAATGTCAAGTTAATTAAATTAAATTAATATTAAATATAAATATACCTACCATTTATTTATTATTAATCATAATCGATTAATATATAATATTAATATAATATTACAACTATCATTTTTTTTTTGTCTTTTTTTCGGCTCACATAAACTTTTCAAATTTTGCACATCCAATGGATTTAAATGTTAATTCGATTATTTATATGCGTATCCCGTCGATTTTATCATCATTGAATTTTTTAACTTATTGAGCAACGAGCATGAGCGTTGAATGATTCTTATCTCAATTTCGTAAATCGCATAGTACTAATGCAGCCAAATAATAATAATTTGATAACTACGACATTGTAATGATGAATGAAAATTGTCAAATAAATATAAATAATCAAATTAAACTATTTTCGATTCGTAAAAAAATCGATAAAATGTATTATTTTATTTAATAGTTTGCTTGATAACGGTTATAAAGCAAGGCAAATAGTGGCGAAGCCATTGTTATAAGTTAAACGCCATTTTTTAGAGTACATACACGATGATACATCGTAAAACGGAACAATAATTTATAACTACCGAGTTGATTAGATTTTGAATAATATTTTGTTTTACGTACATTATAATAACTATGCACTTCCGTTGGAAAACGTTCACCTAGTTTCGCCACGCATTGAACACGTCTTAACGTCCGTAATAATAATGCAGGTACTCATAATAATATTATTATGTATATAAATATATTATATATTTATAAATACCGTAACTGGTTATTCAATTATTTCACTGAAGCAAATGAAACGGAAGTGCTCCAAACACGGCATTCGATGAGTAAATAAATATTAATGTAGTACCCGTACAAGTGGTTATTTCAATTTTTTATTTTTGTAAATAATTATACTTCTATGAGCGCGATAATAACACCAAGTACCCATACATAATGATAATAATAATAATACTATATAAGATTATAATACATAATATGATGTGTTCGCGGCCGAGCAAAAATATACATCGGGTACGCATATAATATATATACACACACACTTGACTGAGAATAATTTTTTGTAATTGAAGATATTTAACGGGATTTGTTTGTTTTGCGGTATTAAATTAATCCGTGCGAGGCTTTGAAATAAAAATGTAAATCATATGATATAATAATAATAATATAATATCACAAGACGGTCATTTATTTTTAAGTACCTATCTATCTATCTATGTGTATTAAAAACGCGAAAGTCGCCTAACCCATGGCAAAGTCCACAAACGAGCGTAGATATGGTCACGCACGTGGGTTTTTTTTCCTAGATTAAATGTATCCGACGATACGCACTTGTACATTATTATTATGTATAGACAATATTACAATTTCTTTCCCTCGCGTAGCTCATCTTATTATTCCGTTATTATAATATTATAATTATATTTTCGCCGTACGGATGTGTTGCGCAAGACGAGTGCCGCTTTGAAGTGTCCGAGGGGAAACGTTTAGCGTAATTACTGATTGTTGCTTTAGTATAGGTACACTAATATTACATACCTAATATTGTGATAAATAATAATGTTTGACACCACGTCATTAAAACCATTGACAGTAAGGAAATTGTATAATAGATAGGTACATAATATAATAGTGTACGAATTTATAATTTCCTGTGTTACGCATAATAGGTATGGATATTACAGGTAGGTACGCGTTTGGCAAAACTAAGACCAAATGTTTTATCGGAGGCGGGGGCTGTTGTCTCCATTATAATATTTTCTCCTCATTAATCTGCGTGTGGACATTTCCCCTATACCCTTCTAGCTAAGTCGGTATATTTTCAAATGGCTTGCAACATACATACATTTAAAGTGACCTCAGAAAATACAACATCCCATCCAATTTAGACGGAGCTTAGGCCTGAACATAGAAAATATCAACAGAACCATCAAATTCTGGAGAACAATACGGACCCGTAAATCAAATTTAACTTTAAAAATAAAATTTGATTTGTAACTTTACGTGACCATCTTATAGTATTGTAAAAATATAACAGTCTTATTGTAAAATTAAACTAATATAACCTTTGTTATTGTTAATGTTTAAAATAATCAATTAAAACAATAACATACATTCACATCGATATTTATATAAATATATATTATTTATCCAGTATGATTCGTCAAGAAGGCAAGTCTCCCATTTTTACCTTTCCATTTTTATTTATTTAAATTTATATATTACCGAAATCTCAATACAAAAGTTTGGTTTTCATTTGAAAATATATGTTTGTATATCACCACAGTATGATGTTCGGAGTACTAGTACGGTCCATACAATTTATAACAAAAGAAATAAAAAACTCGGAAAACTGGTAATATTTAAAATTTAAATATTAGAGGTCCTAAAATATTTACGATGTTTATAAAATAATTTTGATAAATCACGATCGTCAACGAGTTAAGTTTAAATAATACTTAAAACAAAAAAATAATGTCAGCAATCAAAATGAACAAAAAACACAAATAAGTACATACAAAGTAGCCGGAAGGTAAAATAAATATAAAATATAGGTAAAGTAAATATAATAAAATATAATTTATGATTAATAATAATTATTTCGTTTATATTTTGCTTCATTATTTAAAAATGGTCCTATTTGAATTTCTTTATTTGAGCTCTCACATTCGTTGTGTAGTTTGTCTTGCAAAGTATTTTTTTTTCAAAAAACACGTCATTTGTTGCACTCCTCACAGCGATTTTGAAATCCATAATTACACATTTTTGTTTTGGATGTCGAGAAATTTGAATGTATTCAATGATAACTTGTTGTATATGATTTTTTTGACTTATTTCATAAAAACTGTGTATACACAAGTAGGTACTTTACTTTCATACTCTCCTCGTAACATGTGAATTTGTTGAAACATAATAGATGAACACTTGAATGCACCATCCATAAACCATGATTCAGATTTTGTTGGAATATTTGTGGCAAAGTCAGAAGCAAATATTAAAATTCTTGAATCAGGTTGCTCACTGTCAAATATCATGAATGACCGAAGTTCAGCCCCCATTGTAGTTTTCGACTCTTTGGAGATATTGAAATCAGAATTTATTGGTTCTCTAGGTATGGCGGTAATTTCGAATATTTCTTTCTAACGAAGAAAAATTTCCGTCTGCTACAGCTATTTCCTCTGTACACATACAGTCATATAATTACATCGTAATTTCCCATCGATCGTCGGTGAAATAAAATTAAAAATAATCGTTGATATTTTATTCCTTTTTTTTTCATAAAAGTTTGGGAAATCTTGACTATTGCGGATCTTACCAGTATTCCGCTTTTAAAAAGACCGTACCAGTTTTCCGTTTACCCCACAGTACACACTCTTTAAATGGTACAACAAACCTTATTCCTTAGTTCTTGCATTTTCCAAATTTGAGAAACAGACGCTATTGATGGACGACGGCCATGTGGATATTTTAGTGTATGTATCTTCTATTGAAAATATAATTATAATAATATGTACATTATCTTGTACGATTGTTTTATTTTGATTCGAATCGACTGACTTTTCCTTCACATAATTAGTGAATTTATTAATCACACCCTCTTCGGAGAATTCAAATACACTCCACGGCCCCACTGCTCAGATATATTAGAATGTCCCGTTTTCGATTTTTACCTAGTAAATGTCCCACCAAGTGCATCCTCGAATATTAAGAGATTTAATGGACAATAAATTATTATAGTTCAAATATACAATTACCTAAGATATGCATAATTTTTACTACAACGACTACAATTAACGGATGAGAAATCGAATTTTATTTGAACTTAAGTAGTGAATAAATACATAAGTAGCTCCATGTGTTTTTAATCTGAAACATTTTTATTGAATATAAAAACTAATGGTCCTAATGACTATTAAATACTAAAAACAATATTTACCTATTATGCCTATAGGTATTTTAAAAAAAAATAGTACACCCACCCAAACTTAAAGTGTGTTCAAATTACTGTTCCTAAGCCAAAATAATAAAACAAGTATAGGCGGCAATCAAAATATACTTTTGGGCTGTAGCTGTGTAAGCCAGTTAACTTCCTCGCGGTGCACCGGGGTAACTTAAACGGGCTGGATCGCGTTCGGGCTCAACAATGGTTCTTTTTTCTTGGGCCTCACTGCAGACATTCAATAAGTGCAAAACTCCCGATCGTATTGGCCTGTATAGAGTTTTATATTTGATCGCCAATAATATACAAATTTTTTAATAACGACCTGTACGCGCATTACCATAATAGGAAGTAAAAAATTTTGCAATTTGCATATTATACCCGCCTATTCGGCATACCCAGCGAACCGTGAAAAAAAACCACAGAGTAGTATAGCTGTATACACATACCTACTGCAGTGTTCACTTATAATAAATATTGTCAGAGTATTAAGTACCTACCTATATAAACCTTTAATAAAATTGTTGTATTATATGTAAATACTCGTGCAGTGCGCACGGTAGGCAAACGAAACTAAAAAAAAAAACATATCGATTTCGTACGACTCGCCAAGGACGGTGGTCACGAAACTCACAGCTATCGGCTATATACTGCATGCAGCTATTACTTATAATAATAATCATAATAATAATAATTTGTGTATCGCTGCGGTACGGTCAGCGGAGCGGTGAGGGATTCGACGGCGTTAAAGTCACCGCGAACGGATTTCGCCGGAAAACATGTTCAACGATTATGAAAAATATAAAAAAAATATATATTATATACCGCACAGCTATGATGCGGTGTGGACGCGTTGCGATTGCAAAATAGTATTCCTACCTATTATTATTAGAATTAACGTTGATTTCGCTATACATACATATATATACATCGGACTGGTGTTATTAAACGTTTCGACCTCAACGGCCTCAATAATGATCGTATAATATAATAACAATAACAACGATAATAATAATAATAATAATAATAACGATGATAAGTACGAAAACCGTTTGCGACCACCGCCCACCACACACGCACAAGCGTCATTATACGATTCGCGCAACCGAATAGATATAATGGTGAAACGCGAGCGCGCACGCCCACTCGAATACCACGTACCTAGATATAATAGTAATAATAATAATAATGAAAACGGAACGATACTTATTTTGTACGTTTTGTTCGTGTTTCGAGGTAAAGCGATAGTAATATTTTACAGCAGCGCTGTGCACCTTTACACACACGCGTGCCCGCGCGTCTTAAACGGAAATATGAATAAAAATAATTATAAACGGAGGAAAAAAAAAGTTCCGTGACTTGGCAATTTAAGCGTTGAACTCGCATACTCTTACCTGCATCATACCCCGAGAGATTAAAATAAAAAATTGCACAACGAAGTCCACGTGGTCTTGGAAATCGAGTCAAATTCGTCTGTAAATGTTCAATCGTGACGTGTTTGAAATTATATACATGCCGTGCACATACGCACCAGAGTGCAATCGATCCGGCATTTTTGTATCGACTGAAATCCTCTATAATACGTCGAACAGAATAACGAAAAAATCGAATAATTAGTTTAATTGTATTATACATTGGGTATTTTTGGTTTAGATTGATGTGCGAAATTTATTCACCAAACATAGTCGTATGGTTTTCGTATAAGTTATAACTGTACCTTCAACTTAGGTATATATACTGGCCACTAATTTTGGTCATGACTAAATAATATTATGTCAAAATGGACGAACTATAAACATTTCCAGAATAATTCGGACAGGATCATCTGAATCGCGCCGCCAATTATGTACTGTTGTGAAACATTTTTCATTTAAAGTAGTGAAATTTTTTTGTTGGTTCGACACTTGACTGAAAATCTAAATGAATCAGTTCAATCGTACTGAAAACATGAAAAATAAAAATTGCAGGTAACTTATAACTTATATAAATTCAACTTGTTTAAACTTTATATATGTAGGTATTACAGTGATTGATTCCAGGTATATAATAATTGTGTAGGTACATTCAAATCGATGAAAAATATATTCAGCAAATTGTATTATTATTTATTTGATACATTTATATATTATAATATGCGATGTGTGAAAATAACCCGATACGTATCGAATTCGTGTATATTATATTTTATGTATTTTTTTCAAACTACAAATGAACCACAGCAGCCTTCACCCCCGAAATTATAATCGCACATTTTCGAAGAATCTCCGCAATAATCAATTTATCAATAATACCCCCTGCAAGGCTACACAAAAAATGCCTGCTCTCACGATCATTACACTGTTTTCTCGCCTATGACGGACGATCTTACGAAATTCTCGTATTACCACTGGTCATAATAAAATAATAATAATTTAATATCCGAAGTTCAACGATACGATGATTCTCGACCAGACGTTACACAACACCGCTTTTGAAAAACACAATACTTGAAACGAGCGCGTGATTATCTTTTGGAAAATAATATTATAATATTATTGCCGAACGCGTTTTGTTGTAATATACAAGGCAACTAATTTAATTTTACGTCAAAATACAATACCAGTACATTAAATTATTATTTTTGTAATCGTTTTTCGTTTTGCTCCAATTCGTCGTCATTATTCTATTGGTCTCGTGCGTGTGTACGTACTTATTTAATATAAAAACCACTGCAATGCGATTATATTTTTTAAAGTTGTTTTTTTTTTATATTAATCGAGATATCATATTATAGTATAGTATATCATACACCACCTATTGCCTGTATAGCATATATTATACAGATCAGACCGCGCACATTATTAAAACATACCGAAATTAACCCTTTTCGACGGTGCACCGAAGATAATATATACAATAAACATAGTTAACAACAATAACAACAACAACACAACGCTCGGGAATCGAATGCAAAGTCTCGGTGTGTAGGCGGAGATTTGAAGCGATACGAAGGCGTCCGGGCGGATGTTCGAAAAACAAAAGCAGGACGGATAATTAGACGGAGTATTGTGTGCGCTCGTCTCGCTTCGCTCGCTTAGGCGCCGGGAAGTGGCTATATGTATTCGTCGTCGTCGTCGTTATACAAATCATATTCGAACGCGATAAGTAGGTAGGTAGGTAGGTATAAGTAACCTACCTATAAAGTTGCATCCGAAAAACGATTGCCCGTCGAGGAGCCCGTGGACGAGGGAGGACCATACGCTTCCTCGGCGGTCTCATATTACATTGTATTTTTGTAATGACCGCCGCGGCAGTTTGTGCAGTGAGCACATATTTTCCAGTCACGCTTTTGGGAAGACAACCTGTTGTGGATCGGAGGTCCGAGCACTGGACACGGGAGACAGTGACGGACTAGTTTTTTCCTCATCCGGGAAAATCAGATCGATAACGATGAAGATACAATTTGACGTCCAAAAATTACAACCATTAAATGTGCCATTTTTACCTCTATGCAGAACACTAACAGACATCGATCCAACCTATATCCAACAAATTGCGGCGCCAAGTTCACTGCTGGGATTGTTCAATTTAGCGTCTACCCTATATTGAGCATATTCTGCAGGTTTACGATGGAGTAAATAGTTTAAATTAGTTATTATAGACTGCAACAGTTGATATTGTTAACAAACTTTAAATAATAACACAAAACTTAAAATAAATAATAATTCCTATACAAAGTGAATTTTCTTGATTATAACTACTATGACCATCTATAATAGTTTATGATTGTTTTCTATTAATTTATTAAGTTTGTTTTTTTATTACATAAATTCCCTTGTTTTTTCTATTGAAGTTATGAAAAACATTTTTTTTATGATGTGATGTCATATACAATTAAATCTACCTAGTTTGATCTAGATAATCTATGAAGTGTTTACTTAAACCTTTTTTCCTGTACCAGACGTTATAATGTCATAAACCTACGTTATAATTTCATGCTTGTTAACTTGTTAACTTTCAATTTTAATTTACTCGTCTAATTTGGCAAATTGCTCGCGTACAGAGATCTGAATTGAAGTTCATTAAGCTCTGCATAATTTTGACTGGAGGTTAATTGTGTACCTTTTTCATTTAAATATTATTTATTATAATACTATTATATTTCATTCTATATTTTATATTATTTATCATGATAATTAATTATACACTACGTATATTGTCTATACTACCTATCTATCTATTTTATACTAAAACAATGAATTTGAACCAACCGTGGTAAATTCTTATTTCTTAAACGTATTTTGAGCAATAAACAACAATTCCAAATACTGTTTAAAAAATAATTTTTAACTGCAATACTTCGGATAGTTCCTGTCTATATTAAATATTTATTCAATAAGTAATTACTTGAAATTAATAATTGTAACTATTAAACCGTGTAAAGTAACTACGTACAATAATGAATACTATTCTTAATGTCAACGATCATAACTAGAGGTCGGATTTATATTCTCTTAAAATCCTTAAAATATGATGTTTTTATGTCACATAAAATAGGCTTAATATTCTTTTAAAATACTAGATGTACGATGTTTTATGTCCTTAAATATGCGAAATATTATTTTAATATGAAAAAAAAATTCAGGTTAAATTTATTTTTTATTAATTTGGTTTTTATTATATTTAATTAAATTAAGTTTCCAATAACAATTAATAACTATATATTGTTGGACGGATAATCGTGACAGCTAATGAAATAACCGATATGCTATCGAAATCGATAAGGAATACTTGGAGATTAATTTTTATTAAAGACCAGAAATAAACCATTTAGTGAACAATGTATTTATCAAAGTGCTGATATACGTGAAATATATTCATTATATGCCTTATATTACCAAAATATTCTCAAATATTCCCTAAAGTGTTAAATATTCTCTAACCCTTAAAATATTCTTTTTTATGCAAAATAAATTTTTTCATGTGAATTCTGTGTTTCATGATTCCTAAAGATCTCTCAAACTTCCATTTAACTGCATAGGCTAGAAACAAGTAAGTAAAATCATAAAAATCCGACCTCTAATCATAAATATATTATATGAACGTGCTGATATCTAACGGACGGACACAACGTGGACATAAGGCGATGTTCTAAACATGTGTTTAGAAACCCAAAACTACGAATATTGATTATTATTATCGTTTGGTTTTTAAGCGCGATTGAGTCCCTCGCTATGCAGAGCCCCCCTAATTGCGCTCATCTGCCGAGTGGCTGCGGGACGATTATATTATATGACGATAGATATTATTATATGATGTGTCGTCACAGTGGCAGCACGGTTTAACCGAACAAACTGCTCTTCTTCTCAACCGGTCCAAGTGAGTGAATTATATTTTACTCACTATATACATATAGGTACCTGTGAAATCGAGGGTAAAACAGGTAGTTGCATTGTGTACGTCCGTTTAACCGCGGCCGCCGCAAGGTGCGAGAAACACTTATAAAAATATATTATTATTAAACACACCACCGACGGGGTTCGTTTTGACGGGGCTCGCAGCGGGAAACGGTGTCTGGAAACGGCCGCGCGCAAACAACGATAGATGCCTACCCGTACAATAATAATAATATAGTATCGTGTTACACTCGGTTTCGCAATATTATTATTATTATACTAGTAAATTTGTGTGGGGGCAGTGGTGGTGGTACCACCTCATACCTAATGTTTTTGTCGTTATTATTGTGACAAGTCATTCGTCGTACATCAATCGTCTTTCGTTACGACGTTTCGCCCACCCGCCGCTGCCGCCGCCGTTCGCCTGTACACACCGCACATCGTATTATCATTATTATTATATTTGTACACATATAGATGGGCACAAAGAGTTTTTCACCCGAACCTGGAAACGTTAATTATTATCGGGCCGGGTAATCTTTTCACACACACACACACACACACACACACACCTTTAGTACGACAGTCAATATAACGGGCGCCGTTTTTATTCTTCTTAAATCATCCAAAACTAATTTCACACGTGCTGCAGGTCGATCGACGTTAAATATACAACCACGCCTAAACAAATGTTGTGTTTCTCGCTGCTCCGCGATATCAAATTATTAACCAACTATACTGTAATAATAACAATAATTGTTAGAGCTACAACAGGTGCCTGATATATTATTATATTGCTGTGGAAATCGAAGTATTTAATAACGACTGTGGTCGAGAAATAAAAAATAAAATGGGAAAACGGTCAGATATACACGTCATCCTATTAATATTATATTATTATCGTGCACTTACTGTTGTCGGGGTGGAAGGGGGGGGGGGTGATCGGGTAGATCGGTCGGCGAACCGCGATCCGAAGAATTTCGTACCGACAATTTTGTGTTCGCGATCGATATGCCAACTACATGACAACAGTTTATATAGCCGCGGCCGATAGCAATGTTCAAACTCGTGTGCATTATTTCTGCCCATGTATACAGAGCGGTTGGACATGACATTATGATAACGCCCTTTTTTTCTTTATTGATAAAGCACGTTTTATTCAAATTCTAATTTTTGACACTTTCAAGTCACCTATAATCTATATTATACTATTGAGTCCACATTTTTTAATACTTAGACTTTTTGTACCGACCCGTGAACGCGCGGCATTATGTTCTTCAAATGAAATAACTTGTCAGTATTTTTTTGTTGAAAATTTCGATGTATTCAAATCAACATTTGAACCAGTATAGTTTCTGAGCTATTAAAATGTTTGACCCAAGAATAATAGTCCTTTAGAGGACGTGCACTTGCATGTGTTGCCTACGTCTTGCAAGTGAGTAACATATCAAATTTTAAGCTCAGCAGATCACGTTTAAAAGCTTAAAAATTAGAGTTAATCGACCTATTATAAAATTTGAAAGTAAGATTATTATCTCGTCGATGTCATTAGATCTTTATTTTTTTCAATTTTAAAGCGAGTTATGAGTATTTTAAAATATCCTCACCTAAACCACGTCCTCTTAAACATATAATATATTATATACGTACATAATATATCATCTGGCAGGTATAGCTACTTATACTACACTCAGACAATTTTATAAAATGTTTATGTTATTTGTTACAACGATTTTCATGTAACTGAACCTATTATATCTTTTCTATCATAGTAAATGGATAAAATATATTATTATAGCGTTTAATAACTCGGAAACTACTCGTTCTTGTTTGAATTTAGATGAATCGAATTGTCCTAACAAAACGTCTGTTAAACGGTTTACAGTAACAAAAGGGCGGTTGACATTTGAAAAACAAAAGTCTGAACACACTTCGTGAGTCCGCGAACACAGTATATAGCATATACTCAATATTCTCCTAGTATAAAGTACGGCATAAAGTATAAAAAATCAAAGTATATACGCCGCCTGACTGAACACAATATTATATTATGGCATTTCCGTATACCCGATTGAAAATTCCAAACATCATCAGCGGAATTCGAACGAAGCATCGACGTCCAATCAAAGTAAACAAATGGGGTGCGAGGGAGGGCGAGCCATGCGAATCACTCTGTATGTGTACACACGTTTTATGTACTTACATTACATATTATTATTCTATCGCATTTAATAATATTACGATGTAGGCATTGTGTACGCCTAACGACGACTGCATGTACACCGTACGACTTACAGGTATAAGTAAGTGTATACATAATATATAGGTGCACGTACGGGTTATTACATTATATTATTATACTGTCTATTGGTAGGCGCACGCGCGTTGCATCGGATCCATTAAAAAATAATAATAATGAAAACAGAAAAATAGTGACACGTATGTGATATTATTGTATCTCGGCATCACGAGTTTTCTCGGCTAATTCGTCTTTAATTCGAAACCCATTTCAAGGTGATAAACATCATCAACACGCGCGAGTTACGCACATATAATAATAGTATACAATATATAGATATAGGCGTATTTTCGTATATATCATAGTAATATTATATACTTATAATATATATATATATATATATTATTTTTGTAATATGTATATGTATATTGTATAGCTACCTACGTGACGTTATATATATATAACTCTATGGAATAGTATTATTAGCATTATTAATAATATAATAATCTTTGCAGTGCGTTTTTCACGTCGTTTTCTATTATACTGTAACAGCAGCTACAATAATGGTCTGTTCTAGGATCGCGAACGATACCTACTATGCGTCATTTACTCTCGGCGCGTTTTGTAATAATTTTTTTTTTCAATTATAAACATATACTATCATATAATTACCTACCTACAAAACGTTTAATTATAAATAATAATATATACATCCATTTTGATTGCAGCAATCATTATTTTGAGTTGGTAAATAATTTCATATAGATGATGGATACATCCCCATTCGGTATTCATATATTATTACAAACTTGGGTATTCACCTTACATGTATTCGTGTGTGTGAATACAATAAAAAATATTTATTTTTTTCATTAATTAATTTAACAGCATTTCTTTTCTCTTGAAATGTAGATGAATTGAAACAATAATACGGTGGACTGAAAGGTACACATTTTCTATCGAATTTCTGTTTAACAATATTATTTAACACATTCGTCGCAAAATGAAATTGACGATAATTCGCAAATAGCGACACCTGTATTTGTTTAATTTTTCGCCCAAAGTTCAGCCGAAGATACCTACCTATTTATAAGCGGATTAACAATTTACAGCAGATAAAGGGGAAGGGGTCTCGTTTTTAAAAACAGAATTGTTTGTCTCTCCACACTAAACACCTTAAGTAGTATAAGGAATTTATAAATAATATGCCCTGCAGCTTCAAGTAAATTTTAAAATTCCAAAAACTCAGATTTTGAATAACAACTGCGTTATTATCACAAGCTATATACTATCACAAGTAGACGTGAATCGCGGTTTGACCGACCCTGAATTATAGGTACCAGTGGTGATACAATTAATGTTGTTCAGCTTAATTTAAAGTAAAAAAAAACATAATTACACGAAAATAAAAATAAACAACATAATTAATACGTCTTGTATTTGTTTTATGTTTTATTATTTATAAGGGGTTAAGCAATCGAGTTGCGTGTAACATCATTGAACTCGTTTACAACTGTTGACTTAATTAAATTTGCTCGGAGAAGAAACAGTGTACCTGCTCGTGTTTGTTATAGGTCTTAATTAATGCAACTAGATTTCGAAGCATTTATTTTAATTGTTTAATGAAAATACAATCAGGTCGTATATTTTGTTGTAACATTTCATTGATCGTTGTCCCGGCTAAATAATTATATACGACTTTGGCGTGTATAAAGAAATTGCATACGAGAGGTGTAGTCAATCAAACAATGAGTCGTTTGAGGAACAACTACGGCTATTATAATATACTTCACATTACCCAACACGAGGAAACACGTATCCCTCGACTCTCTCTCTTCGAGAATATCCGATTTGAAAATATGTACCTATTGTGCAACTTATATTCAATTTCCTATATTAATCACTTATACACCTATACTATAGGCAGGCCGGTCGTTAGATATTTCCAGCCCCAGAGCGAAAGTTATGTAAAATTACAAAATATTTATATTTAATTTTGCCACTTCCATTTCTGTAGTACCTAAAATTTAAGCAGCCCTAAAGCAGCTCATGACTTGCTTGTACAACAACGGCGTGGCCTGTGGGGAGAGATACGACCCCGATGAACTTGGAAGCGCTATGCGTTCGCAGACATCGGTCCAACCAATCCAACACATTTGTTGGTGGATTGTTGGACATCGTTGGACAACTTTCAAAATTCACTGGACATTATTTCGTCGAGTTCGAGCCAGCAGAGCAAACTATTTGTTGGGACATGTTTTCCGTGCTAAACACTTTCTTCTCGATTTGTTCGAAACTGTTGGAAGCCTTTTGTACAGTTATCGAATGGACTAGAATTTGCTGCTAAGCACAAGCTTTTTGCAAAAGCGTAAAAAACAATACGAACATTGCTGTAAAAATATTAGATTCACGATGTGGTTGTAAACCTTCGTTTCAGTTTTAAAACATTAAACAAATAAGGATAACTATTCGGCTATGCAGAGAACTCTTTGGTTATACTTAACGTCTTAACTGCAAAGCTGCAGTGGTTCTCAAAAGGCATTTTGTTTATTACTACCATGATGTGTTGATGTGTGTCTCAAAAAAAAAAATGGTTTATTTATATTATGCTTGTTCAAATAATAAATATATTTATTTATGACATTATTATGACTGAATGGCGAAGAACACAGATAAGACAAACAACTGTAAAGATAGGCTTAGTCTCAATAATTTACATAAAAGTTTATAATTATTGTTACTTTTTCAAAAAAACATTTAATGCAATTTTCATGGACCTAAATTAGGGTGTGGTGGTAAAAAAACGGTCAAGAAGCATCTATATACGCAGACTACAGAGTCAGTGTTTGGTAAGTTCGTTTGAAAATTGTATTCGTTCACACTAAAAACAAAATAGTTTGTCTTTACATATTTTGATAAACGAACACGTTTACGATGTTCAAGTCCTTAAAAAAAATTAACACATTCACCAGACCGTTCATTTTATATATTATTCTAAAAATATTTGAATAGAACTTTGAGAAGTTATAAATATTTTTTGTTTAATGACTTATAAAATTAGTTAATCACATAAATGAAGTTCCTATACCTAAATCCAAATTAATCACCGGGGTAACTTATTTATTCATATCAGTACCAAAATAAAACGAACAAATATGATTTAAAATATTTTTGTAAAAATAAAAAGTTGTCATACCCATGGACATATTTTCTGATTCGACATGTGATTTGTCATTCCAGATATTTGTATAAACATTTCAAAAACACCTTAAAAATTGTATAACAATATATTATATAGCTATTCGATACATGAAAATAAAATTTCATTAATATTGTAACGTGATAGGTAAATAATAAAAATAATTTGATTAGAATAATCAAAAAATTGTTCAATTCCCTTAAAAATATGAATTTCGTTCACTTTCTATTCGATATAAGTGAGTGACGCTTACGAATCGTTTACAAAATATGAACTTCATATTATTTTCCAAACTTTGCAGCACAGCGTTCTGTGTTAGTTCATGACTATTTATTATAATTTATAACAAATGTTTTTTTTTTTTAATTATTACTTTTTTTTTAAAGAGCTACGTTGTTTATTATAAATTTAAATATATTTTTATATTGTTTGACCTCGACTTTGTCGACTTAGAACATAAACAATTTCAATTTTTTTTTTTTTTGTTACAATAATAATATATTTAAGACGGTAGAACTTTGTACTTTTAAGGTCGTACCTATGAATTATTAATTTCCATCAAGCATTCAACTATCTATGTAGTTATATATTTATACAGAAGTTTCAAAGTAATTAACGACGAGAATAATAATTATTATTCAACGAACGGGCATGCGTGTGTGTGCGTGTGTGCAGAACGAGCTAAGTCTATCCTGAGATGGACTATAGCTAATGTTTGATTGTGATTTATGACGGCGCCTAAGTAGAACGTCATGATATTTGTTGACATTTTACGTTGACATTCCTAAAACGTTTTAAATATTTAAAACTGATTATAAGATATAACTATGTATACAACTAATGTCTAAAATGCTAAATTCAAGCGTCCATTGAAAATATTATCTTTTCATTAAAATTGCAATTTTTCGTAATTCAAGACGTCTAATCTACAAACGTTTTCATAAAGCTGTCTATCTTCTTTTATGAGATAGGTGGGTAATTTTATAATTTTTATTAAAAGACTTATCACACACATTATATTTATGGTTTAAAATATTGATAAAAAATATTTTTTTGACTGATAGTCGATACGAAATCAATATGTGTCATAAAGTTTACTTACTTCTGAAGTTTTGAGGTTTCGTTCTGCGATTTGATTTTGTGGGAAGGCCTTAACACTACATGCCACATTCTCATTACCTTTTTATCTGACCGGTATTCTGGTGGAACCTATGATTGTCCGTCGAAACGAATAATACTCGGCTGCGATCAACCTGTTACAATGTTTCCAATATTATTCTTGAAATGATTGTATATATTGAAAGCATATTTTTTTTATGCACATTTAAACTATTATTTGTAGTTCAAATTATTTTTCTTATTGTAAAGAAATTTCTGATTTCTATTGACTTTCGAGAACGTAAAATTATTTAAACGATTATACATGACGTATAGAAAGATGTAGGTATATAAAACATTCGTACAATTATTGCCGAGTTGTTCGAAATATATAGTTTATTGTGCAATTAATAAATACAATTTTACACGCTTTAAATATAATATGCTAACAAGTGAACAAATTCAGTAATAGTTTGTATTGTTATATATATAATATATATATTTAAAAAAAAGAGGAAAATAATTAAACTTGTAATCATTAGGCTATATCACAGATAAGTCGTTATAAAATATAAAAAAAAAATTAATACAACACTGAAATTATATTTAAAATAAGCGAATCATATTATGTCATATTATTATATATAGGTAATAATCAACATAATATCATATTATATAATTTGTTCGAATCGTCAGTGATGCTCAGCGTTCATTTACTAAAATTGTCTACGTATATTGTAATCTAAATGTTTGCTTAAAAATAAATGTTTACACCTTATGATTTAAACGTTTACATTGTAAAAGTATTTTATGTGTGTACATATACCTATATATTATATCTTAACATAAAAATAAATAATAATATAAATAATATAATATAAACGCGACACTGACGACCGCACTACACTCTTTTCGATCGAAAGCGCTTAGATAAAATGTGTTCGTAAGCATTAAATAATCACGATTCGTGTGATGCGATTATAATAATAGGGTTCCAACACCAGAATGTGGTACCCGATGAGGTTCATCCCCCGACAAAACCGATGCAATATTATTATTATTATTATTCGCAGCTACCACGACCCCGAAATGGATCGCGAATTACGACTTATATTGTGCAGTAAAAGCATTTGAACGCACTCGCTGGTTTTCAGCGATCCCCTCCGGTCGAGCCCGTCGTGTACCCGTAAGTGGACTTAGGGGGCGCAGGGCGCTGGGGACATTGCTGCCCACCCCCGACCCAATCAGATTTCAGTTTAACGTTTTATTTCCGGTCTAGGGTCAGTGAACTGCTATAGCACCGCCCGCTTATTAGATATCTCCCTCCCCTGACCAAAAGTTTGAAGTGTGTCTAATTCGACATAATATTTTACTTACACTGCTATCTGATGTTTTAAATCGTACAGAACTCCACTCGAGTTTCACCAAAATTTTAATCGAGAGTGTACTTAAAGCTATATAAGAGTAGAAGAAATAAAAATTAAAAATAAGTGCACGTGTGATTCGAGAAAAAAAGTCATGTCTGAAGAAATATGAAAAATTGTCGTAACGGTGTGTTCGGCAGAGCCCGCGGGAATGACGTAAACTCCGAAATAACTAGAATATTATTAAATTTTATTGTTCACACGCTTCGGTCTTCTGGACGTGTCTTGGGACTGTGTGGTTCTAGACACACACCTGTTGCCCGTTATATTATACATCACGCATAGCCCGGTGATACGAATGAACGATGGAAATCCAAACCGCGGGGACGATAGTAACATGGTTTTACACTCGGAGAGACCTAAAATCGAAAACGATCAGACAAATGTCGACGATTATAATAATGTCATACACCGCGAAACCTATACCAAAAAAAAAAAAATAATACAATAATAATTATAAGTCAACGTTTTTTCGTCATAAAATATACGTACAAAACGGTGAAATTCGACCACTGTCGTGCAGAATTTGATATAACAATAAATTAAAGTATTTAATATGTTATGTATAATACCTCCAAAAGTATCCTGTGATATTGCGAACGGATTACGATTACCTGTACAACAAATTCCTTGAAAATTCAGTGTACTCGGTACTCAGGGGTCGACTTTAGGATGGTCCTTGCCTATGATACGGGGTCGACGTTTTGTCAGGCAACGAGGTAGATAATATTTAATAATTATGGGACATATGCGTATAATATAGTACCTAATAATATTTAATTATAAAGTGTGAATAACAAAATTGTTTTATTGTTTTCTGCAGTACGAGAATAAAATATGAAATAGTATTCGCACAGCAGTATCGATTTAAAACGCCACCGTTCAAAGTGACTCGCAAGTCGTTTACAATAGTAATTTACAGCAATAACAAAAAATCACCCTAGATTACTTAAACTATTTTATGTACATAATATATGTATTTCCATAGCCACTCTATTTATGTACACATTATATACATATGAATAATAAATATATAATCGAAACGACGTGATCCGTGTCGATAGGCGAAAAAAACAGAAAAATGGACGTCACATCAAACCTGTCTTTATTATGTTATTATTATTATTATATATTTTACAGCTACATAGTATTATTACATTATTAGGTACAAGTACATGTACATCTATATTTTGTATTTTTTTGTTCCGTCGACTATATTATTATTATATTGTACATCATCTCGAACACCATAAACTATTATTATACGTCGCAGTAATACACATATATATATATACACACGTTATTTACAAACATATACTATTATGATCACACCGATCGTTAAACCGACCGAAATGAATTAAAAACACATAAAACAATATTATAATCATTGATTTAAATTAACTACTTACACGCGTCTCACGCCCAACAATATCATACAGTTTAATCACGATTAATGCACGTTAAGAAATCTGTGTACAACACACACGCATGATATACGAAAACAATAAATTATAATAAAAAAATGTAAAGAGGAATAAAATAAAGCTGACAAAGATATCAACAGCAGCAGTGCGATGCGGGGGGGGGGGTCCCTAAAATATTTTTCCCGATTTTGGAGTGTAATATGAATAATATTATAATGTAATGTGCCAAAAACGATATGGTGCCCGTTCTCGTTGAAAAATCTAAAAAGCTTCGAGCACAGTCGGCCCTAGTCGGACTAGGCAATGCGACGATTGCGGGTGAAATGTAGCACCTGTGGAACCCCTGAAGCTCGTCCAATTCAAAAAAAACTTGCAAAGCATCATATTAATTACGCGTTTGTAAAAACGATATTTTAGTTTATGGCTCGTTGATTATAATATGTCCGAGTACATTCCCCACCGCTCAAAAAAAAAAAAAAAATTACAAATCAATTTTATGGAAACGGCCTTTTGTCCGATGAACTTTAATAAGTTTCTACCAGTGCAAAACGCACCACGCTAGGTGATATTAATATTATTTTCTTAAAATATCTACTGCGCTTTAATATTATTATATACTGTCGTTAAGTGTACAGAATACAGAGCGATTCAAAAGTCTCCGTCCGATTCGGGAAAATTCGTATCTGTTTATTATTAAATAATGAACATACCTCTACAGCAGCAGGAACCCAAAAACATTTTCAAAACGATAAATTCTAGTTTACTCTATATACAGTGTGTGTTACAATTAATAATGTTCGATGCGGCCCGAATACTAGCATGGTACGAGCGATATTTTCTTTTTTTTCCCATATATTTTGCACCCATCATCTTGACACACACATTTTATCGACACATTTTAATTTTTAACTTTTGCGTCACCCTGTACACGACGTGCGGCTTGTTGTACATGCGTAACATCTGCGCCGCCCAGCCTACGCCCTGTCCTTGTCGTACTTGGTCAACTGCAACGGTTGCGCAGCCGCCGCCGCCGCCGCAGCCGCAGCCGCTTTGGCCGCGCCCTGTTCGAGGGCTCGGTGGTGAAGGGCGGTGAAGGCGGCCATTTCGCGCCAAGAAGCGATCGTGGACAGCACGCTGTTGTGGTGCTGCTGAATGCTGTTGTTGTTGTTGTTGTTACTGTGGTGGTTGTTGTTGTTGTTGTTGTTATTGTTGTGGGGGTGTTGGAGATGGTGGTGCGAGTGGTGGTGATTGTTGTTCGGGTTGTCGACCGTTCGTTTCTGGTCTCCCGGGTGCATGACGTGACCAAAGTACGGCGGTCGGTCGGCGCCGAATCGTGGACGCGAAGGGTGATTGTTATGATGATGGTGATGATGATTGTGGTGCAGATGGTGAGGTGTCGGGGACGTCAGAGCGACCGCCGCCGATGTCTTTCCGTCGTCGTTGTCGTCATCATCGACGTCGCCATCGCCGCCGCCGCTGCCGTCATTGTTGTTGTTGTCGTTGTCGTTATTGCTGTTGTTGTTGTACGAAGACGAATTATTGGAACCATCTCCGTCGTCCATCGGCTCGTCCATGACGCCACCGCCACCGACGCCGTCGTCGTCTTCGTCGTCCGTCGTCACGTTTATCTCTTCGGACGATTCGGACGCGGCGTAACTCTGCTGGACGAGCTGTCGGTGCAAGTGCTGTTGCGGCATCAGCGATCGGAACGCGCTGTTCTCGCCGCCGCCCAGACACCTGGCCACAGCAGCCGGACAGGGCGGACCGCCGACGCCGTCGGGTCCACCGACCGGGCCGCCGATCGCTCCCGCGACGGGCGACACGACCGGCGGCGTGGGCGTACCCGCCGCCGAACCGCTGCTGCCGCCCGACACGGTCGACGCGGCCGCCACGCCCGACCGACGCGATTTGTTCATGCGCTGGTGCCGCCGCCACTTGGCCCTTCGGTTCGAGAACCATACCTGCGAAATACATTGTTATGAGTGCTCCGTTCGAATACAGTAACGTTATACAATATACATGATATTATATCAATATTGTAATATAATATAAAAATATTTAAAAAATAATAATATGGCGTAAAACAATACTGCAAAACAATAATTGGGTAGGGTATTTATATTAGGTATAAATAGACTTTTTGGTTCTACTTGGTTTTGCAGTCTATTTGTTTTTATAATGTAGAAACCATTGTACGTTAAGTTTTTACTCGAGTAACTATATAGTGCAACATGTGATGCCATAAAAGACCAAATATGACTTTAAAATTGTTAAGTATTCGCTAAAATTATTCGTGTTTTTCAATCACACTTGTTTGAAACTTTTTTTGAGCTAAATTATACATTTGTACCGCATAATACAGTACCTATACGGTCGACCGGTATAAATATACAAATGCACAAATCCGACAGGACCGATTATGATATGCACCATATGCACATCGATGACGCTTCTCAATCATATGTTCGTATTTTTGGGGTGGGTGATGGTTGAATGGAAACTTGTTTAGTAAATATGTACAATGAACAATTTTATTATCAAATATCTGAGGACTAGTGTTGAAAGTTGACATATAGGAATGCGTTTGGACCACAAATTATGATATTATCATTAATAATTATAATTGTTTTAATTCCTACTGAAACATGTCAGTTATTGCTATCAAAAAGGCAATAATAATGATATTAAAAATGACTGTTGTTGGTGGCTAAATCAAATAAGGCTTATCTGTATTCACTGACTTGTTACATAGTTCAATAATATTATATGTTATAATTTATAATTGGAATATAATGAAGCTATAAGGTGCTGTAATTTAGCTGAAATGTAGTATACAAAACTTAGGAATAAGAGGAGGCAAGGGGGACAATGCACCTCACGGATCCGTGTTAGGTAATCTTGCACTTGGAAGCGCAGTCTTTAAATTGGTTGGATTGAGCTTCTCTACTTAATAATTCCCAATTTGAACTCTGTATTTTATATAAGACGTATACTATATCTTAGAAATTATTAAATGGAAAACCACGGATAGGTATTGAAGGTATCGCTGTACTTTCGAGCAATATCGTATATATAGGATTTTTTCATGGTGGCTGGAGGGAGGGGATAGATTTGAATAGACATATTTAGTATAACACACATATTCATATTATTATTATTAT